>NC_056616.1:286745-493123 GCF_018340385.1 Cyprinus carpio | reverse complement strand
CTCCACCCCCTTGGGCTTGTGCGCTGCCTGTGGTAAGCCACTACGCTCGCCAAGGGTCATCAAGGGCGCCAACACCTGCCCACATGCATTTCGTCCCCTCCTCACTCCAAACGGGAGGAGTAAATGTCACAAAAGTCCCTTCGGTCGCCCAATAACCACAAATCCAATCAAGGCAATGCAATTTCTTTCCCATGCCTCCATCTGAAAAGTAGGAGGAAAAAAAGAGTGTACCGTTCGAAAAGTTAAGCGAATTTAGCTGATGATGGGTCCATCCGGTTTTTTTATGGTGTAAGGGCTGGGTCAGCATAAGAAAAAGCCATGCTTTGTTTAGTGATGTCGTAGCAGTTGCGTTGGCTGGGGAGAACTTCTAGATGAGCAACTCCTCGTTAGTATAGTGGACAGTATCTCCGCCTGTCACGCGCGGGCCAGCCATGGATAGTTGTTATTCACTGACAGCCAATCAGATTGCAGCATTTCAGCAGCTGGTCAAAGAGAGGAAATTATGTCACAACCAATCAGATTTTTTTCATTCATTTATTTAGACGGGGTTCGAATCCCACTCACGCAGATCTAAACCATTATTTCACACAGCTTTGTGCTTTTTATCAGACAAAATTCTAAAATTTAACAATACATTAAAGCTGGCAAGTATTTTAAATTTGCGTCTTGCCTTTCTGGATTACAAAGCAAAGGATTATGAATAAATGATTAGTATTAAAATAAATACAATAAATTAATAGCAGTGAAACATAACATGGTTATATTAAAAACCTGAATGGTTATATTAAATATTAAATGGCTTTTGAAATGTAAATAAAAGGCAATTAAATTTAACTCAAAAACTTAGTTTTCTGACTTTGAAGCATAAGGGCCTTTCGCACTGCTTTAGTTCCAGAACTAAATGTACAGTACTAAAGTAATGGGATGATTTTGCGCTAACTATTTCCTAGTACCATTTAATGGGTTGCATTTGCACCGAGAGTGTGTACTAGGACGTGAGGTAAGCCGGTCAACATCGATGTCAATTGTGCGCGGCGTTCAATAAAGTTAACAAAGAAGAACAACGTTAACAACATGAGGATGGAGGACACTGTGATCGGAGCTGTGTTTTTGTTGTGTCTCGCGGTTTTCACAATAATGGACATGGAATGTCGACGTATTCGTAAAGCGATTGAAAGAATGGAAAGGAGGACTAAGAATCTCCAACGACAACTGGTAGTGCTACATTTGCCTGCACTTCAGCGTCCGTATATTTATCGCTGTTCATCATACTTGCGAAATGAGTTAACACAATGTTTACAGTATGTTTACACAGCGTTTTAAATCATGGCGGGTGAGGGCGTTTTCGAACGCTTATGGCCAATCAATGTATACTTACGTCACGGGTAGCACCAGTTGTGCTGGTTAGACCCTGCTGCGGAGTAGGAGCTAATTTGGTTCTCGAAAAATGCAGTCCGGTACTAAAATCGCACCCAGTTCCTGCGGTGCGAAAACACCCAAAAGTGGGTAGTTCCACAATTAGTTCTGGTACTATGAAAAGGTTCCTGCGGTGCGAAAGGCCCTATAGTCTGTTGCCACTACTGCGATCGCCTCATATGAGCTACTGATAATAAAAACTGCTCAAACACAGTTTTATCCATGCTCGGTTCCAGAATTAAATTAGGTTACTGAGGGTGTTTCAGAGTGAGCTCTAACCTCAATGCACTTATATTTTCATGTATCTTGTTTTGTTTATTGCTCTTTCATGTGTGAATTCCGCATAAATATGCGGATGTCATTCTCAAAACTTTGCAGTGTGCATGTGGCCGAATTTTATTTATTTATTTTTAAATTATAATATACCCTTGAAAACACATAAAAAGCCCTCCATTTATAATCACTAAAAGCTGTTCCATGTTTTAGTTCATCACGATCTCAGAAAGTTTTGTTATAATGAAAGAACTCTTGGAAAACCCAGCACTAGACTGAGTGGTGAGCGGATTTTAACTTATTGGCCACTGATTGGCAAATTGCATTCAAGAAATCAACAGATATGTCTGCGATTGGCTACATTGCTCAACGCTGCAGAAATCAAAATGTAAACAAACCTTTTGACACTCTCCAGAGCGCAAACACAAATATTAACAGGATAGTTTGCCAGATCTGTTTCGCCAATATGATAGTGAATACAGTATATCTCAAGCATTCATTGTGGGTGCTCAGCCATTCACAGTATTGGCACCTATGTCAGCAAACATTACAATAATATCATGTTTTGCTCCAAAATCACTATATAACATCAGTTGTATTTGAAACAGTTAGCTTTTGTGGTCCAGTGTTGCTTCTTATCACAGTAAGACAGAAAATATTTTATAAAATTCTATACTGTGGTACAAGCTATGTCAATTAGCTTTGCATTGCAATTGTGTGTATTGTCTGCCATGTTTCATCAGTCAAATTATCTCTATCTGCATGTTATTCACCTGTAGTGATATCATCCATTTGTCCATATGAGATTTTCTGGAATATGATGTTTAATACTTCTATGAGTCTCACTTGTGAAACAGGCATTATAGTACATGAGAGCGTTTAATGCCCCCTAATGCTCACATGGCCTCTTTTTGGGTAAAAATAGAAAAATAATAGTAAAGTACTTTGTAACGCAGTAACAAGTAGTTTTTCAGCAAGCTAGTTTTTTACACTTGAATCATATTATTTTTCAGTACTTTTACTTGTACTCAGGTAAATTATTCCTTAAGTAGCAACACTTTTACTTAAGTACAATTTCTTAGTACTCTTTCCACCACTGCGAGTTTGTGTCTGCCCATTTGTTTGCCATGCTGCTCTTTATACAGGTGTATTTCCTACTTTCTATCATGTGACATAGGGGTGACCCTGAAGATTCTATGCTTCGATAGGAGGAGCCTGATTCAATACCAATCTCACATGCCATTTTGGCTCTATGGGGGTGCTCAATGTCTGATTTCACATAGAACTAATGGTTTTCTCCAAATAAGTTAATATACAGCCTATTAAGATAATGCTGTAAATAAGAATCTGAAAAGAGAGAAGCTTTAAATAAATATTTTAACATGCGTGAATAAATCCATCCACCCCTATAGATTTAAGTTTCACTTTGCATAATCTGTAACCGACATAGGAGCATGTTGGCAGCAAGGATTTTTTTGATCAGGGTACCAGTGATTTCAAAACATTTCAGCCAGTTTATATATGTCATGTATATATAATTTATCTAGTATAAGATGCATTTGGTTGAGTTGCACTGCAGTAAAGCGCTTCATTATAAGGTCATTATATCTTCAGCGCGCAGCGTGAGCAGTACACATAACAATGCAGAACATTACTAACTGGGACTGTCATATACATAACATTATAATGAGAACACTATTATAATAAAATGTGTTTCTGCACGTTGTTGTGTGAAGAATGCATCCACAAAAGGAGTTCATTCAGAGCAGCGCAGACACGTTCATGTGCATTCCAGGCATTTTGTGCAGATAGCCTATAAGTATAAATATTAACGCTATGTTGCATTAATAACGAAGCGTATTCTATATGAGATAAATGATGAGTTAAATCCCATTGATTAAAAACCTGCTATCAAATCCTTCATTCTACTGGTCATCTTCAGCGCGCGCAGCTCAAAACAGAAATGCAGAACATTATTAACTGTTGTCATATCTACATAACGTTATAATGAGTGCACTGTTGTAAAAAAAAACAAAATACAAAAAACAAAAAGAAAAGTGAATTCTTAGGGCTTCGCTGATGTTTAATGTTAACTAGCCTATCTTTTAATCAAAACATAAAACAATATATTTGTATATGCGAGGTGTCCATTAAACATTTTCACTGTGTGTTAAGGTCAGTATTTATGACTGTGGAATGTCTGACTACTTGACTGTTGGTAATGCATTTTACCCCCGCCCCCAAACATGATTAGAAGATTAGAAGACTTGACAATTGTGATTCGACTCTGTAAAACCTTAGTCGGGGACACCCCTAATATGATCGCTCCATTTCCTAAAGACACACACACTTAAAATAGTAAGAGAAATAAAATGGACTAAGATGAACTTACAAAATCTATGGTTCATGTAACAGCTTGGTTAGAACAATGCTATTTACGATTAAATATTTCTAAATGGTGTGCGTATTTTTCACCAATACAAAAATTCAAGTGAAATACCATATGTTTCTGTAGCAGGGGAAAGGCTAAGTTGAATCTGAATATAGCCTGCCTTAGATTTGATTGATTCTAGACTTTATTTTATGACTCAGGTTAAAAAGGCCTGTAACTGGGTCAAATTCAGCCTCTCAAATTTTGATTTTACTCAAGATTATAGGAATCACTATGTTCATTCTGTTTTTTTGTTTCCCCTTTAAATTACTTATTGTTTACTAACTTGGTCACATGCTCATACAGCTATTTTAAACCATTGCATCTCTGTATAAACAACACATTCTTGAAAAAAAAAAAAAATCAGTTCATTGTTATTATTGTTCAGTATTAAAAAATTGTGAGTTGGAGTTGGGACAACATGGTCAAATATGTTGAAGTTTGTCTTATGTTTGAGACTACATGGCTTGGCTTCCCTGTTAAAACAGGGTGTTAATATAAGAACAGTGGCACATCAGTGAGGGGATTGCATTATTTCCCCGAGAAAGTGTTATTTTAGCCAGTCTGTATTTTTCATTGAAGTTCCACAGGAATGGAAGTCTTAAGTCATCTTAATATATATATATATATATATATATATATATATATATATATATATATATATTTTTTTTAAGAAATATGTCTGTGCAACTAGGAATTGCATTCATGGCAGGGAATTAAACATTAGTCAAAATGAATGATGCAATTGCTTATGCTACAAAGAGATTCCCCTGTGCAACTGTAATGGATTTCCTTTGAATTAGATGAGTAGAATTGTCTTGGCGTTACTTTGATTTAAATTCCAGCTCAATTTACTGTGTGAAATGAAAAGTTCAGAATTACATGCATGAAGGAGTTGGCTGTGTTCTGTTAAATGGTGTGCAATATAATATTTTCGTCAGAGTTGCGGGTTAGTTGTGTCATATGAATCGCTAGATTAGTGCATCAGCAGATAGGCTACCACAAATAATCGGATTTGGTTTAAAAAAAAAAAAACAACAACAACAAAAAAAAAACGTAACGTTTCGCACAGGAAAGAGAGGCTGCGCATTGTGCATGCTCCTGGTGTGTGAGTATAAATACTCTAGTGCCGGTGGCTCTGTTGCCTGTGTGTTATGTTCAGCATATGCGTCTGCATTTGAACTCGGTTTATCAGATAAAAAGCGAGGCTGCAGCGTGCTCGAGCTCGCGTGTGTTGATGAGCGCGGGTGTGTTTCGGTGTGTCGATGTGGATCGAGGCTAAGCGCTGGGAATGTGATAAAACGATCAAGAGCTGAAGCTGTGTGTTTAAACCACATCCATCGATGGACGGTCGTGACTCGACGTCCCACACCAAAGGTAAGAGCCGCTGATGTGACAGCTGGGATATTATGTTAGCGAACTGCTGATCGTATTTTACACTGATTTGGAGAGACCGCTTTACTGATGCTGGATGGAGCATATCTGATAAGTTGGCAGAGGTGGTTATACATCCTTCGGGAGGTTTGGACGCGTTTGGGCTCAAATGTCTCCTGTGATCGCTATAGATGAGCGATGTCACTGAGGCGATCAATGGGTCTGATTGAGTGAGTGACAGTCGCGTGAGGCTGAGCACTGAACAGGGTCCGTATGATCTTCTGCTGGATGTGAGTCGGCTATCAGACGCAAACCTGGTCTATGGATTTTAAGCCTTATTCTGTGTTAAAAGATAAATCTTACGTCTTTTAGCTGGCCTCTAATTGCTTTGTCTTTTTTGATTAGGCTACTACTATTGTAAACGGTCATGCAGTGTGACAAAAATTGAAAGTTTAAGTGATACTGAACTTATGAAAGCTGTGTGCATAATAGGGTAACAACCTAGCTTTTGTCTAATATAATATGTACTTTTTTCCTAATATCTAGACTTGCAAGAGATATTTTGAAATTTAACTGCAGTACCAATTTTAACCGCTAGTTGTCAATATTGCATATAGCACCTTTAAGCTTTTATTTTGATGAAAACTGCAGTAGAGCTTTTTTTGAGTCTTATCTTTTTTTAGTCTATTTTTCACTGATCGTTTGAACAAAGTGTGTGCTTTGCTTTGAAACGTGCTGTAAAAAAAAAAGACTTGATAAGCTATATTGCGCCATATTGCAAATTCAAGAAAAAAGGGCCACTATCATGACCTCACAATTGCTGAGTTAGGTTGAAAGATGCAGCCGAATATTGGGAGAACAACCATGTTCTCAATCATCCAAACATTTGTAGACAGTATAGAGCCATGTAATGTAATCAAACAATGTGCACTGTACTGAAATAATGTATACTTACTGTAATGCTTCATATTATAGTAGTCCACTTGCATTTGTTATTATACAGTGAATACAGGTAAACACACATGTATACAAACAATCTTTTTATATATCCCACATTCAGTAATGTGTAGGGATGCACCTATATCATTTTTTTCAGAAACGATCTCATCCAATACCAAAAATTCTGAGTATCGGCCGACAACAAAACTGATCCGATACCAGCATGCATTTTTTTTTTCTTTTCTTTTAAATCACTGTAGAATGTCTATACCCCAGTGTGGTGACCTGATCCTCACTCTTTTGTGTGTTAAACACAATCTACTAAACAAAGACAACTTCATTTTAAAGAAAAATAACAAAGGAAAAAAAAATATTATTATAATCTATGGCAAAAATACTATTATTAACTAAACTAGGTTAGTGGATAATTTAGCAACAAAAGGTGCACAATCATTTTATAAAATCAAAACATTTAGTGAAATAACATGGGGAACAAATCTAAGTGAATAAATGTAGGACTAAATCTGGTAAAATGTTTCATTGATCTATGTTTTGTTGTAAAATACATTTATGGAAAACAAGTAAATATATTTATATATAAATATATACTATAAATTAAAAGACATTTCTTTTAAAATGTGTAGCACAGTAATGGAGGCAACAACATATTATAGATAGGACAGAACAAGAAAGACTATTAATAATCTTTCATTGCACAAAAGTATTATAATGCGAAAGACGGGATACAAAGCGGTACAAAGCATTTACGTGCATCCCGTGAGCAGAATGATGCAGTTGAAGCAACACGTAGTCACAGCGTGCAGCTCCGCATAGAACAGTTGAAAGCACACAAAAAAAAACTTAATAGATATTGATGTGTAGTATATTATATCTGTGATAGTTTATCAAGCCTTTTCTTTTAACAGTTTTAAACTTCAGTTACAGTGTATTCTTGGAGAAAGTTTCATTGTTTTGACTGCCGTAACCGAGCTCGACACGCAGATTGAACAATTGATTGATAAACTGATAAATGAAAGATGACAGACAGCCGCAGCGGAGAGAAAAATTCAATTTTGAATTTCTTTCTGAAAGGGAATAATAAATAGAGGGCGGGGTTTTATTTTAGCGTTCTTCCTCTCATCTTGTTGGAGGGGAAGTTTAAGCATAATATATTGATTTCATGTGGCCTTTAAACTATGGAATGTCTTCAGAACACATAATTTAGTGCATGAGAACTTTATGGTGCTTTATAATGTTTTTATTTTTATTTTCTTTCATGGGGCTTAACAATAACATGGAATAGTATAAGCACAATATCGGATTTGGATTGGCCTTGTCCGACCGATACACAATCCAGCAGAAAATGCCAGTATTGGAGACGATACTGATACTGAGTACCAGATCAGTGCATCCCAAGTAATGTGTACATTTGTACTATGGATATACAGGAAAAGTGCATTTGTGCATGTTCAATCTATAGCCCTTTTCACACGTACAAACTGTACTGGAAAATTACCGGTAAATTGCCGTGAAGAGGTAATGTGTGAACATGACCTTTTAAAAAATACTGGCAAATTTGTTCTGGCAATTTACCAGGATGAAAAGTTAACATTACCAGTAAATTGCTGGAATGATGCTGTGTATGAATGCAGTGTGAAGATTATTGGTATGAACGCCTTCGAGGTCAGAATGCACTGACGTAAGAGACCGGGCCAATCCAGAGCCAATGAAATTCAAAAATTCAATGGCTCTGGGTCAGTCATAACATTCCGACGCAGATGACACATTTACTTTGTGCTGTGTAGTTCGATTTGAAGTTGTGGAATGCGATGTCTCTGGGACAAAAGAAGCTGCATAAACGTGAACATTTGACACAAAAATTAAACCATCAACAGAAACACTGACCGCGTTTACCCCTCCATGTTTACAAACACAACACCGGCGCAGTGTTGGCCGTTTAGAGGTCATTTCTGATTAATGATGTCACAGAATTAACTGGTAATTTGAAACTGATGTGTGAATGGTGTCTTTCCGGAAAAAAAGATGGAACGCCATTGCCTGCGTGAACAGCACATTTTTGAATTTACAGGTAAAGTCGTTCCGGTAATTTTATGGCAATATACTGGTATAATATGTGAAAGGGGCTTATCAAAACCATAGCCATAGTTTACATCAGGGAATACTGACAAACAGTGCTGGGGAAAGTTAAACAATATTGCGTTACTCCCTAAAAAAGTAACTAAATACGTTACTTAGTTACTTTTTATGGAAAGTAATGTGTTACGTTACTTTTGCGTTACTTTCACATTACTTTTTAAATATGAGCAGGGCTTGATTGTTTTTAATAAAAGAAGTTCTATTCATAGCAAATGTAAAAGCCCTTTCACACCAAAAAGTGTAATGAATAAACCTCAGGCTGAAGGAAAAGTGAATTCACGTCTGTACAGTAGAACACAGGAGAAGAAGTCAACACTCTTCAGCAATAAAAAAAAAAAAACAATGACACACAACGCCTCTGTACTTCCGATTTCTCCCAACATGGGGACAGAAGACTTGTCAGTCAATAAATGGGAAAACAAAGTAACTCAGATATTCTCTTGTAAGTTAAAAAGTAATGTGTTACTTTACTAGTTACTTGAAAAAAGTAATCTGATTTCGTAACTCGCGTTACTTGTAATGCGTTACCCAAAGAATGCTGACAGAGTATACTGTTATACTGACAACATGGCTAAGCATTTTGACTATATTGTTCGTGACTGGCTGAATAACTTCATCTTTAATAACAATTAATCGATAAATATTTGAAAAAACTTGTGGTAAATGCTGCTCAGCATTAAGCAAAGTTAGTAAAAGTCTCACGCAGGTTCATCATGCAGCATAGGCCTCATTTTGTGTGAAAACATGAAGGCAGAGTGCTCACAGAAAATATATGAAAGAATGCACGAATGAATTCTATGAATGCATAAGAGAGTTTTGATGGCTTTTCATCTCTCTTCCATGTAATGCCTAGCAGGGTTTATAAGCGCAGCAGTGGTTTGTTGACAATAGTTACCAGGGAAACGGCTTTATGTTTGATGTTTGATGTACTTTTGATAATAAGCCTAATGTAGATTAGAAATGTTTTTTCATTTGTTAAGAATGTCAATATTTTTGTATTTTTTGTGAGTGTAATGTTTTTTTTATTATTTTTTTTTTTTTTTGTTAATTTATTAATCTTGTTGTTGTTGTTGTGTCAAGCAAGTAGTTTTTTATCTTTATGTAGCCTTTTTATTAAAATGCAAGGTTACAGTCAAAAACTATGAAAACAGTAACTTTTTCCTGTTTTTCCCCCTTAAATTGTTAATAATAATAAATATATAAAAATAAATTCCTGAAAAATTATCTTCTTTGTATATTGTTTTAATTTTGATTTAAAATTTTAATTAAATTTATTTTGTTTTCATTTGGTAATTTAATTATTTAGTCTTATCTAGAGAACTGTTTCTTTCAAAACTAAGCTAACCAATCATTTAACATAGCACTGTGGATTTTTTATAGTATTGTGTGTTTTTTTTTTTATTTTTATATGTTTTGTGGAGAGATTTTTGTGTTTTTTCACCGCTCATAGCTCCTACACATTTGTCTTGGTGGTTCAATCTGGATAGCGCAGCCTGTTTGCATCACAGAATGGGAAATATTGTCACCATTAATTTGGGTTTCAGAGTGTTTATTTCTTTCCACATTCATTTCATAAATGTCTGCTGTAATTATGTGGTTTTATTATGACCGTGTACTTTTTTTCTTTATTTACGCCAAAAAAATTGAAGGCTTTACCTCATAGGTGGGGCACGCCATAACATGACCATTTAACAGCTTAAAATGTTATGATTTAATAAAAAATAAATAAATAAATAAATAAATAATAATATATAAGACAAACAAATATTTTGTCAGTAAAGTACAATTGTTAACTTTTTCATATAAAGCAATGGCTTTTTTAATATTTTAAAATAAACACATTTTTGAGTTTGACAATGAAAAAAACGCAACTATACAGCCAAAAGATGAAGAAACACATTCAGAATAACACACAGAGCTGAACACAACACACCCCTCTCCTCCCTCCACACACAGCTCTTAATCGACAGGAGACAAATAGGCGAGCCAGGATTTCATGACGTGATCTCTGTTCACATTGGCTGAAAACAGTGCCTGTAGTAACTCTCAGGTTATTTCCAGTAGCTGTGCTTTACCCGTTCATGTGAAACAGAACAAGAGCAACAACAAGAGCTCCAGATTTTGACTCGTGTTAGGGGCCGTTTATACGGAATGTGCTTTTCCATTGTTTGTAAACGCACTAGATAGATGGGTATGACCATTGTGTTTGCATCTTGCATCTTTTGCAGCGTCTCACAAGAGTGCTGCATTTTTTTGAGATGTTGTGTCAGGTTAAAAGAATTGTAACTTTTACGTGCAGTTGCAAAACAGCAGACCAATCAGAAGACCCCGGAGGCGGGGCAAGCGTTGCAAGCTTTTGTTTACAGTAGCGAGTTGGAATATAGGGCTTTTGTCAACATAGCGGAGGAGGCATTCTGCACAGTGCTTTTTTAAAAACTATTCCTGAGCAGAACACTGTTATGTGCAAAGGCCCCTCAACATTGAATCTGTTACTGGAGTAAGTTTCTCAAGCCTGAGGCTAATAGAGTCACCTGTGGTCAGTGCTGTCGGACACCAACTGTTGTTTTGAAGCCAGCCTCCTCTGATTGTTCCACTCTTAGCCCTTCCCTTACCAGTTGTTTTGCTTCAATACTCTGTTCACAATTATTATTATTCTCTGGAGTCAATAGCAGACCTGGACAAAGGCAAAATAGGGCTTTGGTGTTAGGCATATAGTCCGAACTGAAATGCACTCAATTTCTCTGTCCCTCACCCGCACTATGTATGCTCTGATATGATATTTTAAAATGTAGATGTCACAGATGGAACAGTTTCAGATGTTATAGATGGAACAATAGATGTTCCTTTGAGCCACATACACGGATATTTTTAGAAACCTGAACTCCTGGAATCACTCCTGCCTGCAAGCTACCAGGCGTTGTTGTGATTGACCCGGCCTGTGCTGGGAAGGCCATGTGGAGACCGGAGCGCTTTCCTGCAGAGTTTCTCTCAAACCCTGATCAAGCCCTCCTGAATGAGCTAATCAAGGTCTTCGGGATCACAAGAAGGCTACCGGAGGTTGTAACTAAACTCTGCAGGAAAGTGGAACATAATTTTAAATCCGAACAATGTAAACTCAAAGAACAGGCATGTAAAACCACAACAGCAATATAAGGTAGAAAATTTAAAAAGGCAATAAATGTAACAAAACTGCGTGCAGTTACTGTGACATCACAGTGTTCTGGTTATTGTGTAAATATGCAAGGTTACAGAAATTCAGATAATCAGTGATTCTGCATTGTAATCTCCTGGGTATGTTCACTGACAGTATGCCATGTCATTCATCTGTAATAAACTGTAAAACTACTATACAGTACAGTGGCCGAGAGAGCTCAACACGCTGCAAATTAAAAAAACGCATGCAAATAGTAAAAACACCAGGAATTTAAAGGGGTCATATGATGCTGCTAAAAAGAACATTATTTTTTGTGTTTGGTGTAATGAATTGTGTTTATGTGATTTAAGGTTCAAAAAACACATTATTTTCCACATAATGTACATTGTTGTTGCTCCTCTATGCCCCGCCTTTCTGAAAGTAGAGTAGATTTTTACAAAGCTCATCGCTCTGAAAGGCGAGGTGTGCTCTGATTGGCCAGCTATCAAGTGCATTGTGTTTGACCAAATACCTCAAGCGTGCGACGGAAATTTTAAGCCCCTTAACATACTGTGATGCGTGTCCCAGCAGGATGAGACAAAACCAATAAAACCAATAAAACCCATTACAAGCGAGGCATTTGCTCCATTCAGTGGGGACATTATTACTGATTATAATGAATTATACTGTGTTTTTATGCGTTGCGTATCGGGCCGCGTAAACAAAACCATGTCTGCATTTGTGATCGGAGAAACGACAAACAACAAGTGCTACTCTTCAATGCTCAAAACTCACGTTTGAATCATCAGTGGCAAATTCTTTAAATATAAACAATTTACTTACAGGCTGTGAGTCAGAAGCGCCAGACTGTCCTTGCAAAGTTGGAACTGCACACTTTATTGAAACAGCCTTTGATCACAGACCTATTGTAGGCTACTGGTTCAGGAAACAGTCCTCCATAAAATGTGCTGCACATATCTGAATATTTGGGTTGAACTGTTCTGGAACAGTGTTGTTAATACAACATAACCACTGATTTCTAGTTGTGTCCTCTTTTGGAAGGCAAAATAAAGTAGTTTCACTTTCACAACGAAACACACAGTGACTCCACAACATGGCAGCAGTGGCAACAGAGAGAATAAAAGGTACACCTTCTTTCTTTGCGTGAACATTTGGGCGGCGTTATGCAAATCTTCCTACACAGTAATGTAGAGACGTGGGGGCGTTTAAACAAGGCGTTTTAGGAGGACGTGGACGAGTCTTAACTTTTATAAAGAATATCTCTTTGGATTTGAGACTTTAGTCTTTGTAACTTTACAGATCTTCTTTATGCACCAAGAGCTTGTAACACTCCAAAGAGAAAGGAAAAATTTTAACTACATCATATGATCCTTTTAAGAAAACTTCTTCCTCAATTTGACAACACACGCTGCAAATGCAACCAAAAATAAAATAAACAAAAACAGAAACGCACTGCAAATATGCACAGACCACATCGGAAGTCCCATGGTGGGTATCAGTGTTTCAAGTTCATTTAAGCTTGGAGTTCTGGATCTTGCAGGTCTGGAAATCTCTTGATTTCAGGTTCTGATGATCACTCTGTTCTTTAAGGGAAGCATGTGTCTTTGTTTGTGTTTTACTTGCAGCGTGTTTCTGTATTTGGTTGTGTTGTGAGAATTTACAGCGCCTGTGTTGTCAAATTGATGCAGATGTTTTCTTATTTGCAGGTGTTTTTTTTCATTTTCAGCACATTGAGCTCTCTCGGCCACCGTAATACAGTGACTAGAAAGCAGGAATATATTGTACATTTAGTTACTTATTTTTGCAGTGTGGGAATATGATGTTTGTTTATTGGGAAGAAGCATACTGAATGTCTTAAGTTGACATCAGTCCAAGCAGATCTTCAGGTTTTTAAATAATACCTCTCTAAGTAGCCCTTGGGCCTCAGAGGATCTGCTGGCTATAAATAAGGGCACATATGTCACTGTGCTTCTTCTGGCTGACACAAACTAATCTTCCTCTGAGCCAATGGAGCCAGATCTCTTTCACTGCTTTCTGATAGAGCTCATTGTCATCTCTTTCTTACAATATTATTACTTTATTTTTCCATTCTCATTGTTCCCCAAATCACCTTTCAGCTTGCACAGCCGTCTCCGCCGTGTAAGACTCCAGGCTGCCAGACAGGCTTTGATCTGTCAGGACAAGATGCGATCGGGATTGAGTTTGTTTGACTCAAAATCCCTTGCCATATGTCATACTTCATTTGGATGCTTGTAAATCATGGATGCCACCGTGACACAACATCAGAGGAGCATTCAGCACACTGAGCAGCTTTGAAGTAATGAAAAAGACAAGCATGCATTTGTACGATGATATTCCACATGCATACACTACGCCATGATTTTAATTTTAATCATTCAAGAGACCACCCAAAAATTAAAATTGTCACTAAATTGAACTGTCTCTATTTACCCTGATGTCAACCTGAGTTTTGTGCATTGTGAAATTACCATGAACTTAATAATGACCTTACTTGAATTTCTCAATATATTAAGTAAAACAGAAGTTATAGAATTCAAATTGTTTTTATTTATTTACTTTGAAATGCTGAGCTATTATTGATCAAAATTACAGTGAACTTGTATGGCTCCCCAGTCCAACCACTAATAGCTCTTCAGCTGCAGGTTTTGTTTACACTGCGCAGTTCTGTTTTGTTTTTCAGGTCTAATCTTTTGAATTTTGCAAATCAGATCAAATCAGATCTGTATTTATTTATTTATTCATTTATTTTTATTAGGTTGTTACATACAAACCGTTAACATATCAGATTTACTAATAGCTCTGAGGTTGTTCAGTGATGATATTTCCGTTTGTTGAAGCAGTAAGTCAGTGTGACTTTAACTGCTGTACAATCCAGTGTTTCCCAGTATGGCTGTTGGTGTGTCTGGATGGGAAAAACATCTTACCACATATCAAATTGCATAAATTGCAACCTTTGGTTCTTTGATATTATAACAAAATCTGATTTGTAGTGGTTAAACATGAGATATAATTAGTTTTTGCTATGTCAAATGGGCAATCTTTGGTCTCGTAGATCTATTATTTGTTCCCGGGCAAAGTGTTTTGACTGAGGGTGTAACAGTGGTGGGCCCCAGAAATAATTTAAAGCAATACTTAAATAACTAAATTAAAGTGTCCGGGCGCCAGACAGGAATAAGCCTGTCACTATTTAAACTATTTAAATAAACCCAGATGAGCTCTAAAAGCCACTGGTTACAAACCAAAATAAGTTTACAGTCTTTTCAACAATTCAGCAACCCCAAAATACAAAATAAATAAATAAACAGAATAAATGCACAAGAAATCGAGGGCTTTCATTCAAAATCCGTTTATATTTTCATATACGCAACGTACAATTGTCCAACCAAACTCATTACAGCACTGGTACACCTTGTCAAAAAGAGAGAGAGGAAGAGAGGGGGGAAGAGAGGGTGTTGAGGATATGTTGAGGTTATAGTGAGATGTTTTTCCACTTTTTTTTCAAATTATTTTAGAGTGATTCAAGAGTCCAGTTCAAAGGACAATGAAGGTGTGTGGTGAAAGTGGTGAGAGTGGGTAGTAGGGCTGGGTGATATGGCTGAAAACTGTATCACGATATAAGTGTTTCATATCAGTCGATATTGATAATTATTGATATTTTTATGACCTATTTAAAATAAGGACCAGGAAAAAAATATATTACATTTAAACATTTTTATTTTAAACTTAAAGTTCCTAACAATTTAATCACCCCAATGCCATCCAAGATATCCATGTCTTTCTTTCTTCAGTGGAAAAGAAATTAAGTTTTTTGAGGAAACAATAGCAACCAACTTTGAGTTGGTTGCCATTGAAGTCCATTATATGAAGAAAAAATCCTGAAATGTTTTCCTCAAAAAACGTAATTTCTTTTCGTTGTGTGAAATACACAGTGTTGTGCAGAACCTCCAGGACCATGTTTGGGGACCCTCTGTGTAAACGCTACAGCAGAATCTCTTTCGGTCAATACTGCTGTCACACACCCCAGCCCAGCCCCATGATGAGCCTACACCAGGCCGAACGGAGCAGAAACCTTGCACCAGCCTCTCTGTGGCCCTCACGTTTACAACTCATCTAGACAGCTTTTGATTTATTTTTAGCTTTTAGAGCTATTGGTCAAATGCTCAATGGTGGTGTTCTCTTTCATGAGCTCTATTTAGGCAGAAAAAGATGTGAATTTGAGAGGAATTTGGTAATGTGAGGAACAGAGATGATTGTATCAGAGACAAAGTATCTTGAAAGAAGTATGTCATTTATTGTCATTAATAAAAAAATAAAGAGACATTTCACATGAGTTTCGACCAATGGCAGACGGGGTGGCGTTCAGGAAACCCATTTTGAAAACTGTCATTATTTTCACTGTTCTGGGCTGCGTTTCCAAAAAGCATCTTAAGCTTAAGTACATCGTATACCCATTGAAACCAATGGAGCTACGATCAAACTTGAACGCAGCCCTGGTCAGTGACACAGTTTAATTTAAATTGAGAGAAAGCAAAGAGTTATTTTGAGTTACGTAAGTCTCTCATTAGCAGGTGCAGCAGAGAGACAGTGTGTCTGTGTCAGCATGCCGTGAATGACCCGGTGCCACATGTCATGCCAAACAGAGTCCTGTCATAGTTCATTTGCTCGTCAGTTCATGCCTTTCTTTTTATTTTTTTATTTCTTTCTTTAATCTTTTCTTCTTTTTTTTCATAACAAGATGAGAAAAAATAAGAATCATAATAATAATAATGAAATAATTTTAATCTGCATATAGCGACCACAAAATTATGATGAGGAAAAAAAACGATACTGCAACATATTATCAATGCACTGGCAATGTTTTTAGAAAGGGTATGGCTGATTCAAATCCAATCTCAGTATTTTTCAGATTGCTGCAGATGCTTCAGGAAAGCTGAGTTTAAATGCTTTGTCGTGAGGTCATGTAACCACATTAAAAATCTAAGGTTGGGCAATATGACCAAAATCTTCTTTCATGATACACATAATTGCATTTCATGACAATGAAATATCTTATGATATCCTTCATTTTGCTGGGGCAAAAAAAAAAAAAAAAAAAAGGTTAGTAATAGAAACTAGATCATCTTATAAATGAATAATGTAATTTGTTATTTAATGAGAACTGTAAATGTGGCATGGGTTAAATCTGGTACAATTACAACATACAGAAGCCTTCTTCAAATGTGGTTCTGTCTTTTTATGCCAGCTAGGAAGAAGCCATCTAGAACAACCCAGAAACACCCTGGCAACCGCCCAGAGCACCCTAGAAACGACCCCCGCTCACAACACCCTAAGGAGGAATACGGCGCCAATTTAATTCATCATTGATAACTGTGCTGTGTATAAACTCCTATGAAATCTGAATGAACAATGATACATTTAACTGATGCACTTCATGAGATTATGTTTTTTCCATTTTGAAGATTTTCATAAAAATAATGACTAAACAGACAAACACACACACACTCTCACACACACACACACACACACACACACACACACACACACACACACACACACAAAAAAAATATTAAGGGTAAAAAAGTGAGTTACAGCTTGTATTTTCTTTTGTGAACCTGCACACATGGACAAGACCTTTACGTTCACTTTAGCAGGAAATATTTACAGCATCACTGAAATTCTTCTTAATACTGTATATTGATTTCCAAGCCTTTTGTGGTGTCATTTTCTTTGTGTACAGCAGGATAAATACTCTGCCAAGAATCAGCGAGGGGATGCTTTCTGATCAGAGAGGCGTGAATCATGCAGCTTTGTGCTGGAAATATTATGACTTCATTAACTTAAAGTGCATTTCAGACAGATGCGAACGAGCCCACAAGCACTAATGCGCTCATCTGCAGTGCGCTGCCACATCCACATCATGCGGCTCATGTTCTCTCAGACCACACTGCCATAAGTGGGCTCATTGTTTCACAGATTTTATTAAGCTGCTTTACAGAGCAACAGTCACATTCTTTAAGCTATTTATGGACTGGACATGACTTCAGAGAGCATAACTGGAACAATGGCCTTAATCGATCCATTCATATTTAATTAACTTAAAAATAGACAAGTGCTTAGAGCCTGACTTCCAATAATTGCACAAGAATCATTGAAGACAGTCATGTTCCCGGAAACGAGTGCTATTCCCAAAACAGGGCTTCCCACATTAGAGCCTTATTGACCTGCTGAGTGGACACAAGATGATACTGCACTTTACTTCTGTTGCCTGAAGATCACTGTTGCTTGAATGTTGTCATACATTTCTAAAAGCAGGGATATAAGTTTTAGTTTTATTTGCTTTATTTTTACTAAAGCTGTGTAAGTGTCTAATTTCTGCCCAATTTGTGTGACTAAAGGGAATTGCAAAAGTAACTTTTAAACAGTTTTTAAATGGGTTTTCTTGAATACTTGTCCATGTGCCATTGGTCAGTCAAACATTGGTTGAGTTCACTCCTCACTTGTCGGTGGCAACATAGTACTGACCATAGTACAGAAGAGGAGGCCTTTCAAACAGAGTATACTACTACAACAGATGACAGATGACAGATGAATAACCTACTGCATAAAATGAAAAGAAAAATAACACTATCAGGTTTCGTTTATAACCTGTTGTATCGTTTTAGTGGTGTGTACACTCATAGATCATGAGTGTGGCGCGGTGCTTCTCGTCCAGTGTGAGACGCGTACTGCTGCTTACATGAGCGCTTCATATTCGCTGTTCGTCTCACAATGTGTGCTGGACTTTTGAACATGCTCTCTAGTCATGAATCCAGTTTACTCTCTGTTATCTGCGTCACCAGAAACATAATGTTTTAAAGTATTAAAAACTTGCATTGGTGATATTTAGACAGTTGTCAGCTGTGTCATAGTTCCTTGTTGGAATTTGACAATGTTCTTGATTCTATTTCTGTGAGTTCAGAGTGGGCTGCAGTGAAGGGATACAAGAAAGCACTGTTGTCTTCCCTCTGGAGCCCCAGCGTGTGTCCCACACGAGCGGGAGACCTCTTCTTCGGGCCGGCTCCAGGCATGGACAGAGGTGGGCTGAGCCCCCACCCAAATGACTGTCATGCCCACCCAGTCAGAATTAGATAAAGATTGCGTTATGTGTGTGTGTGCGCGCAGTGATTAAAATCAATCTGAAGCGGACTGTATTTTGAAAAGTTTAAGATATAGCTGGAGACTGCCCCAATAATCATAAAATAACACCAGACATTTACAGCATTTTTCTTTTATTAGCTGAATGCAAGGCGTGCTGAATTCATGCAGAGCTTCAGTCTGTTGCAGAAAAGCAGAGGCTGACAACGAGTGAAAACAGGCAGAAATATTTGCGCGCTATCACAGGGAGTTTGCGAGTTATACAAGGAGTGGGCTTTTGAAGCGCATGCCCTGAGCGTGCCTACTTGGATGTCTGCCAGACCACCCTTCCATAGCTGTCAAGAAGCGGCTCTGCTCTTCTTTCTTTGTCTTTTGTCACTAGCCGGTGTTTCTGTGCTCCCCTATGGTTGCCCCTGTAGCATGTTCTTCCTAATGGCAGATGCAGACGAAAACTCTGCACCGTTCTCAATAGAAACCATTCATGGTGTTCCTGGTGAAGAGGATGGCAGAAGATCCATACCACACGGTTTAATTAACAAACAGGCTTTGACAGCGTGTAAACAGTGTCTGTAAGAGCTGCACCGGTCTGGAAAAACTGAGAATTACATTTTTTAATTTTTTTGCTTGAAATATAGATTATTATCCCACCATTCTTAGCATGTAATTTTACTGGAGGTTCTGACAAAATGTTTTGTTTCAGTCTATTCAATATCAATATCCAACTAATTATTTTTGAAAAATTATTTTGAATGAGTGATTCAGTGACTTGTTCATTAAAGACTAATTTCGTTCCTTTTGTCTTTTCCACACAAATCTCTTTTTTTGCAGTCACTTATTGTTACCTACTGGCAAAATGATGTGGGCTGTGTTTCCCAAAAGCTTTGTAAGCCTACGAAGTTCGTAAAAACAATTGTACGACTGATCTGTTTCCTAAAAGCATCGTAACTTAAGTAGCACTTGAAAATCATCATAGATCTACGAGTGCTCTGGAGTAATCGTAAAGTCCTAAGTGCATCGTAAGAATACAGATTTATGCGGTCACCTGCAGGACAATTGGCAGATTACACCTTTAACTTTATATTAAGTGCAATGTTTATTCATTATTCATATTCATTATTCATTCATTCATTTATTCATTTCTATTTCGAACTATTAAAAATACAAAAGGAAAAAAACACATAATAAATATACAAATGAGTACCAATAAAACAAAAACAAAAAACAAAACAAAACCAACAAATACAATTTTTCCTCTTTTTTTTTTCTTTTCCCCTTTCTTTTACATATATTCAACCGGTTCGAAATAAAAAAAATTAAAAATTAAAATTATAATTATAATTAAAAATTATATTATATTATATGATATTATAGTTATTATATCAGAGTTGTCTGGAACACAGTATTAAGTTAACATTTTAATAACCGAGCGTGTACTACAATTACGAACCATTCTAAGGTGACATTTCAGCACTTGACAGACGGATAGCGACCCCATAAGTAGTACTTAAATCACGGCTATGTGCAATTGTGTTAAGTGCATTTTTGGGAAACGCACGTGAAACAATAACGAACAATCGCAAAATGACTCGTAGAAAACGCTCTTAAGCTCTAAGATCAATCTGATTGATACAATCTTTATTTGAAGTCACTTTCAAAAGCTGAATTATACTCTATTTTGATTGCTTAATAACATCAGTGTTTATACCCAAATTATAAACTTTTATCCTAGCACTTGTCTTATTTAAATGTGTGCAGCACAGAAATAATGATACCGTGTGATTTGTGAAACAATTTGCCACATCTAGTACCTAGGATAGCAAAGTCCACTAAAGGAGGTAGAGCATTTTCGCATTTGGCTCCCAAACTCTGGAATAGCCTTCCTGATAATGTTCGGGGTTCAGACACACTTCCTCTGTTTAAATCTAGATTAAAAACACACCTCTTTGGCCAAGTTTTCAAATAGTGTATGTCATAATTTTGGACTGCAGTTATATTTGATCAAATGCACATTATTATTTTTTTTATCTTGGGTTAAACTAATTAATTTTACTTGGCTGGAACAGCAGCTACGCTAATTATGTCTCTATTTGTTTCTCTGTTTCTGCTGGATTTACATCCCGTGGTAATAGGATTTACACAAGCTCCAGTCTGGATCCAGAACACCTGAGAAGAGATGATGCCAACCCCTCAGAGGACCTCAGATGATGCTAACCCTGAAACAACATACAGAACTACCAAACTTTGCTATAAGTGTGATTGTCATATAAACTGACAGTCATCACTGATAAGCAACTACTTAATATTGTAGAAACTTAATTTTCTGTAAAGTTGCTTTGCAACAATTTGTATCGTAAAAAGCACTATACAAATAAACTTGAATTGAATCTGTACATCAGCGTCAGAGAGCTGGATCGTTATCTTGCAGGAATAAGATCTTTTAACAATGAATCGTGCAGCAATAGGTGAGTTTGGTTAAACTTTCTCAACTCTCCTCGCACCTCCCAGAATGATCCAGGTGCTGATGAGCTGAAGCAGGTGTTTTAGGTTGTGAAGCACTAATGCTCCGCTCTATCAAACCCCTGCCCTGTGACAAATTCAGATCCAAACTGGAGGATGGCTTCTGTAATAGATGCAGCATCTGGTATGACAAGAGGACTGAATTCCAGAAACTGCTCAAAGATTTTAGCTCCATTGTCACGGTTTAGGTTGTGAATGCAGATAAGCCCTGCTTATGTCAATGGTTTCATCTGCAAGTTTTTTTTCTTTACTCATATCCTCCTGAATTTCTGCTTTACAGTATGCTGGTAGTTCATTTTAAATCCTCACTTGTATATATCGGTGGCCTGTTTTAGTACTGGGTTCAATCAAGTGAAGATTTCCATGGGAGGAAAATCAATGCTTAACATGGCCACTTTTCACTTTCCTGTCCAGTCACCACACACTGCCATGTACCAGGGTTTTCCTGTACAATTGGGTTATTTTGAAAAAGCATTCACAGGAAAAAGGCTAATTTTACAATTTACTGTGCCTGCCAAAAGTGTATCTGTAGACAGAAGAAATGAAAAGTTTTTTTTTTTTTAACTAATGTCTATTAGGCTTTGGAAAAGATGCCTGGCAACCTAAGGACCGCTGAAGAGTGAAAGACCGTATGGAGGCACGTTTGAAGTCACTTCACACACTACATGAGTTTCAGGTTAATTGAGGTTAATTGATTTTGCCATTGTAGATTAGTTGCACATTAATGCCTGTGTGTATACAAGACACTTTTTATTTTTAATAAATTTGCAAAGTTATCACATCTGTTTTTTTTTTTTGTTTTTTTGTTTTTTGCTTTGCCATTATGGGCTGTAATCTGTTTTATATTTATATTTTTATTATAATTTTTTTTTTTACTCTCAGTCTCCTTATCTTGTCCTGTATCCCTCCTTGTCCCAAAGCGAAGCTTTATTTAGTGTGTTCATTATCACTTTTGTTAATGAAGGATGTAAAGATACAGTCATTTGATATTTATACGTAAATGTTACCATCTCCAGTAGGAGAATCTCAATGAAATAAAAAGAAAATATAGATGCATATAGATGATTTATTCCAAAAATTCATGCTCACAGTGATTTCCGTGTCACCTCTCAGACACATTTTACAGATTACATTTTAAAATACTGATTAAATTGTTGAAATGTTATTAATTTCATAAGACATCATTTTTATGTTAAAGATAAAAAATGGAGAAGTCTAAACTTTGTGAAAAATAAAATTGTGAACAAACAAGTTATTTACATTCATTCTTAAGGTCTAACAAATTTTTATCTTTGTGCATTACCCCCTTAAATGCAAACCTTGTGTCTTTAGCGATTCAATCTATTCATTATAAACAATAAAACAAGAAAGAAAAAATATGTATAAAAGAATGCCTGTTTTCTGATACATTTTTTGTAAAAAGTGTATAGGTATGTAAATGTGTAAGTATATTTTTTCCTGAGTGACTATATTTACATAACTGATGACTCAATACATGCAATGCATCTTTATTCCTCGAGGTGGCACTGTTTGATACGCAATGATGATGTTTCACTCATAATTACCGCAGGCATAAAACAAAAGAATATCATCAGCAAAAATTTAACTGGTTTGAATGGCTTTACTGCAGAGCAATGACTGTACGCAGTGAAATATAAATGTCACTGTCATTTGATGGTGGATGTGGTGAATAAGCTACCAGTGATCAAAATATTGAATATGAAGTCATTCAAAATGATAGTTTTGAGAATATGGTTAAGATCGTGAATATGAGCCAGATGCTGAGTGTACTGTGGAAGTGCGCTCTGACGATGACAGTGATGAGAAAATCATCTGCTCAAACTGAACCCTTCTAAGTTTCAACAGGTAACGAAATATGCTTTAATTGTTGTTAAAATATCAAGAAAATTTTTTGCTATTGCACCAGTTAGAGATCCATCCATGCTGGATATATAGGTCTGGGTCGCTAAAGACCCAAATATGTAATAAAGATTGCTGAAACTTACTATACAGATGGAACTTACTATACAGATGTATTATATAATAAGTGTTTGTACACTATAGCTACACATAGCAGAAACTATGAACATTTGAACATCATTTACACTAGTGCAATGGACAATAAAAAAGTGCATAGAAAAACATTCTGGTCCTTGTCCGGAGGCTCCTGAATCGCCTCCCGGAGGGCAGGAAGTTAAACAGTCTATGGTCAGGGTGAGAGAAGTCCTTAAGAATGCTGCGAGCTCGACGTAGACAGCGTTTTCTCTGGATGTCCTCAATAGCAGGAAGTGGTGTCCCTGTGATGCACTGGGTGGTTTTCACCACCCTCTGCAGTGCCTTGCGGTCAGCACCTGAGCACTTCCCATACCAGATTGTGATACAACTGGTCAGGATGCTCTCGATCGCACACCGGTAAAAGTTCACCAGGATGGCTGAAGACAGCTGGTTCTTCTTCAGTGTCCTAAGGAAGAAGAGGCGCTGGTGAGCCTTCTTGACCAGGATGGAGGTGTTTGTGGTCCAGGACAGGCCCTCCGAGATGGTGGTTCCCTGGAACTTGAAGCTTTTAACTATCCCCTTAATGTCAGTGCACCATGCGGCCAGGTGCTGTACCTCCTCCCTGTAGGCAGTCTCATCGTTGTCTCTGATGAGGCCAATCACCGGGTGTCATCTGCAAACTTAATGATGGAGTTGGATCCATGCACAGGCTTGCAGTCGTAGGTGTAAAGGGAGTAGAGGAATGGGCTCATACACAGCCCTGTTGTGGTACGCCAGTGTTGAGTGTGATGGTGGTGGAGCAGGTGTGGCCTGACCTAACATGCTGAGGTCTGTTGGTCAGAAAGTTCATAATCCAGCTGCAGAGGGAGGTGGTAATATCCAGGTCTCCAAGTTTAGTGGTCAGCTTGGAAGAAATGACAGTGTTAAATGCTGAGCTGAAGTCAACAAACAACATCCGTGCATATGTGTTATTGTCCAAGTGTGGGAGTACCGAGTGCAGCACTGTGCATACTGCATCCTCTGTGCTCCTATTGCTACGGTAGGCAAATTGGTGTGGGTCCAGTGTGGGTGGGAGGCAGTCCTTGAGGTGTGCTAGGACCAGTCGCTCAAAGCACTTCATAACAATAGGTGTGAGTAGGAGTGGGCACTATACCGGCGTGAAAGTGACTACCGGTATTATGTTGTTCCACGATATGGATTTTGCGAAACCATGGATACAATTACATAATCATGAAATAAAATTTTGCACTTATATAGTTTTGTTCAATTTGGTATGCTTTGCAAATGTTAACACAAATGACGATAAAGAGTTGAGGCTGAATGTTTTTGTCCTCTGTGTGCAACACCGTACCACACAGGCATTAGTAATCAAACACAGAGCATCGTAATTTATAGAGCACAAATCGCCTACTCCAGTGGTTCCCAAAGGGATAGTGTACAGTCAACAGATTATTTTGCAAAAGAAACCTTTGCAGGGTGATAAAGACAACATTGCATAATTGTCCCGCTTATCTCGCGACCGCTTGCCTGATAAGTAAATAATTGAATGTAAAATATTAATTTGACATATTTTAATTACCTCAACATGACTCGCAGTACTCGCTTGAGTGCTCCATTATCAGTTGTAGTTAAGTTGTGGTTGTATCAATAACAGACCACTAGATGGTGCTATGGATGAATCAGAGTTATATTGAGTTAAAAAACTCTGTGAAATAGTAGGATTTTTTATATTATTAAGAGGATAGTAGTAAAAATTGTTGGTTCAAAAATATCAAGCATCACAACTGTTTACAACATTGATAATAACCAGAAATGGTTACTGAGCAGCAAATCATATTAGAATGATTTCTGATGGATCATGTGACACTGAAGACTGGAGTAATGATGCTGAAAATTAAGCTTTGATCACAGGAATACAGTAGCCTGTGTGTTAAGACATTCAAATAGATAATTTAAATGAACAATATTTCAAAATATTACAGTGTTTACTGTATTTTTAATAAATAAATGTAGCCTTGGTGAGCATATAATCAACAATTCCCTGACAACTGCACAATGGTCAAAAACAATGGCACAATAAAAAAATACTTTTCATGTCTAGGTCCAATCCCTTACCCTTTCTAGTTATATAAGGTTAAAATATTTTGTCTGTATTTTTTTTATCTTCTATCGCAATATAATATCAATATCGCCTGGACAGGGTAAAATATCGTGATATGAATTTTAGCTCATATCACCCACCTCTAGGTGTGAATGCTACGGGGCAGAAGTCATTCAGGCACATTGGGAAGGAGTATTTCGGCACTGGCACAATGGATGTGGATATAAAGCATGCTGACAGTTGCTTGGGTAAAGGAGAGGTTGAAAATGTCTGTGAAGACCCCTGCAAGCTGCTCTGCACATGCCCTAAGCACACGTCCAGGAATGGCATCCGGGCCAGCAGCCTTGTGTGCATTAATCCGGCTCAATGCAGTGTGGACATCTGTAGAGATGAGTTTAAGGGGTTGGTGGTCTGCTGAGGGTGTGATCTTGGTGGCTGTCTCCTTGCTGTGACTGTTAAAGCGAGTTTAAAAATAATTTAGCTCATTAAGGAAGGAGACGTCTGTGACCGTTGGAGTGGAGTTGCTTGGCTTGTAGTCACTGATGACCTGGATGCCCTGCCACATGCGTCGGGGGTCAGAGTTTGAAAAGTGTTCCTCTACCTTTACTTGGCCTTTTTGATGCCCCTCCTCAGGTTAGCACTGGTTTTCTGTAGGCCTGAGCATCATCTGATCTGCAGGCAGTGTTGCGGGCTTTCAGCAGAAGTCGCACCTCCTGCAGGGGTTGTACCTTCTGATTAGGGTATGTTGTGATCTGTTTTTCTGTTGTAACACTGTCAATGGTGGTGTTGATGTGATTCAGTACAGAGGAGGTATAGATATCAATATCTGTGTGAGAGCCACAGGCAGCCTGAGAAGAAAACGTACTCCAGTCTGTGTACTGAAACCTGTCCTGAAGTGAAGAGTCTGCTCCAGTTGGCCACACTATGATGGTCCTCACTGTTGGCTCCACACGGTTGATGAGGGGTGAATACTTAGGGGTGAGAAACAAAGAAAGGTGATCAGACTGTCCCAGGTGGGGGAGGGGGTCATGATGTAAGCTCCATCAATGTTTGTGTAAACATGATCCAAAGTTTTGTCTCCTCTAGTGTGGCAGGAAACATGCTGATGTTATACAGTGCTTTATACAATGCAGATTGTGTCAAAGCAGCTTTACACTATTCAACAGGCGAATAGTGTGTCATTCTCCTTTTGCCAGACGAGACCAACAGTTTAATTCTAGACTGCAGCAAAGTCAGATTGTGCAGAGGACTTACCTAGTTTCTGTGGGCTTGTCCCGGTGGTCGTCTAGGAGACAAGGTCTAGTTGTCCTGGTCTCCGCTGACTTTCAGGGCCGTTGGTCATCTCTAGGTGCTGATCCACCATCCGGGTTGGATATGTACTGGATCCGGGTGACTGCAGTGACCATCTGATCTGGATACGGTCTGGAGCTGGTGGCTTCAGTGACCTCGGAATAAAAAAGAAAAAGAAAAATTTATCCTGAAAACTTTTTGTCCTTCTTTATTGAACAGACTTCAAGAATCAGCATATGAATCTCAACAATGGTGACAATCAACATAAAGCTCCATGTTGCAGTGCATTCTGGGAGCACCAATCAAAACTCATCCATGGCTCCCAGCATGCAGTGCTGCATGAATAAATTATACACCTGAACTGTCTTGGTATTTTATTCTTACTATTTTCTTTTGTTTGGCTATTTTTGTTGTGATTTTAGTAGCGTTTTTGTGATGTTCACAGATGATCTGTTTATCTGAATATGTTGATTGTCACCATTGTTGAGATTCGTACACTAATTATTGATGTGTGTATGATAATGCAGTTTAAAACATCTATGTCCGGTTCAATTTTAAAAGTCTATCAGATTAATCATAAAACTGTTGGATCAAGCTTTATTTTTCATGTGATCACTAACAAAATTAAGCATTAAACCAATCAGTGATTATGCTTTGAATTAATTTAGTTACAAAAGCCACTAAATGCTGATGCTTTTTTTTATTGAGATATAACCATCAACACCAGACTGTCATTACAAACATGTATAAACAAGCACACAGTTAATTCTAGTGTTTTAAAGTCAAGGATCAAGAGCTCAACTAAAGCAAACACTGACCTTGATAATGGTAACTTCAAACAAAACTAAAACATCAACATCTAGGGCCCTATTTTAACGATTTAAACGGAAAGTGTAAAGCGCACGGCGCAGGTGCACTCAGGGCGTGTCCAAATCCACTTTTGCTATTTTAACGACGGAAAAATGGTTGGCGTGCCAGGGCGCATGGTTTTAACGGGTTGTCCCTATTCTCTTAATGAGTAGGGTGCACTGTAAAAAGTGATACTCTATATTTACTCAATAAAATTGTGGCAACAGATTACAAGCAATATTATTATTAAACTTTAACACATTAGAATTAATTAGAATTAATCAAATGAGAATGCTTACAAGCAATCATTCAAAATGAGTAAAAAATAACATGAAAAAAAAAAAAGTAAAATGTTTAAAAAAATATTGGTTTTGCTTGACAAAAAACCGAGAAGCACCTGGCTAGCAGCCTGCATATAGAGGCGGGGTTGCACATGTTGTTAACCCGCCCCATACCTACTCTGATTGGTTTGATCGTCTTTCATAGGCATACATGATAGGAAATGTGTGCGTAGTTGGTGTACACCGTTAAAAATAATACACTATATTTACTTAATAAAATTGTGGCAACAGATTACAAGCAATATTATTAATTACATTTAACACATAAGAATTCATTAGAGTTAACTCTATGCAGAATTACTCTTCTTAAAAATAGTGCTTTAGCATACCTGCATGTTTGTGCTTTTGAACACAGACCAGCTTACAACTTCCTCAATAAAACATATACTGATCATTTTACTAATGGTTTATTCATCATTTGTTCATGATTAACAATTGTTTATTGAGATAATGATACAAAACAATTGTGAAAAATAAATACTTAAATAATTTATAATTGATAAATAATGTATCAACTTATAAACCACCTACTAATGATCTGTTTGATTTATTTCATAATTTGATCATCTTTTTAAGATAACTTACAACACATTTGTAAATTGTTAGCATACCACTTATTAATCATTTATGAATGTATAGTCATGTTTTGTAAATGATTAGTTCATCATTAACTAATAATTTATAAATGACTTATAACTCAACGTTATTATAAAGTGTTACCCCCTGACAGTGGAAACACAGCTATTTAGTGCTAAAAGTAGCCTATATAGGGGTGTGTGATATGTATCATCTACAATTACATCATAATTGTTGTTTAAACGATATGCGAAAACCAAACAAAAACACACCCAGAAAAGAGTGCATAGACTGTGAGGTAGGTTAGACTACTGTGCGAGCAGATTTAGAGTACAAATTTACAGAAAATACTGAGAAATCGTTTTTTTGTCATTATTGCACCCTTGTTTATTGGCATTGGTGGTTGCAAAATGTTCTTAAGATTTTTAAAACCTTCAGATAAATGGTTCTTTTAAGAACAGATCACTGGAAACCAGAAATTATTTGTACTATGAGTGTACCTTTTACACAATTGTGAGTCGACACGAAAGGCCGCAGGAGTTATTCTGCTCTTTTGAGTCCTCATTGGATGATGAAGGAAAGGGTGTAGATTGAGCAGCAGTAATGCTCTCTGCTCATTTCTACTGAAACGTATCTGCTGAATCTGGGAAATATATTGGCGAGGAGACCCGGGATTACACCTGGATAATCAGATAAACTCAGCCCTAAGGCTTTTCTGTATTTAACCTACTTAATTATCACGTTCTGTCGTACCGATGGTGACTCCTCAGGAATTCCCATCAAGAAACGCTACAGTCATAAGCAGCTTCACAATGTTTCCAGTCTTTTGACAGTGTTCAATTTTCAAGGCAAGGCAAGTTTATTTATATAGCACATTTCGTACACAATGGTTATTCAAAGTGCTTTACATAAAAGCAAGTAAAATAATCATGAAGAAAAATAATAACAAAGATCCAAAAACAAGCACTTTTAAAACATAGAAAACAAGCAGTTTTAAAACATTGGAAATGATTTCAAAAATTGACTTATTTAAAATGAATTTAAAACAGTTAAAAATAGAAAATGATTTTACATAAAATACAGTGAATACGTAAAATACAGTGCAATCAGTTCAGACATCGCACAGTGCTCATTCAATAAATGCACAGCTAAACAGATGAGTTTTGAGTCTAGATTTAAATGTGACTAATGTTTTAGCACATCTGATCTCTTCTGGAAGCTGATTCCAGCTGCGGGCGGCATAGTAACTAAAGGCGGACTCCCCTTGTTTTGTGTGAACTCTTGGTATTTCTAACTGACTCGATCCTAATGATCTGAGTGCTCTGTTAGGTTTATATTCAGTGAACATATCTGCAATATATTTAGGTCCTAGGCCATTGAGTGATTTATAAACGAGTAAAAGTACTTTATAATCAATCCTAAATGTAACTGGAAACCAGTGTAAGGACCTGAGAACTGGTGTGATGTGCTCAGATGTTCTGGTTCTAGTCAGAATCCTGGCAGCAGTGTTCTGGATGAGCTGCAGCTGTCTAATGGTCTTTTTGTGAAGGACGGTGAGGAGACCATTACAGTAGTCCACCCTGCTGGTGATAAAGGCATGAACAAGTTTCTCCAAGTCTTGACTGGAAACAAAACATCTAATTCTTGCAATGTTTTTGAGATTTAGTTACTGCTTTGACATGACTACTGAAACTAAGGTCTGTTTCCAGAATCAGTACCATCCCAGAAAGCCCGACCCAGTTTTCCAGTCTCTCTAGTAGTATGTTATGATCGACAGTGTCAAACGCAGCACTGAGATCTAGCAATACCAGCACTGATATTTTGCCAGAGTCAGAATTTAAGCGAATATCATTTATTATCTTAATGAGCGCTGTCTCTGTGCTGTGATGCAGTCGGAAACCAGATTGAAAATTGTCCAGATCCAGAAAATTGTCCAATTTTGATGAAATTTGTGAAGTGGCGTCAAAGATTGATTGTAAATGCAAGGCTTAATATACAGTAAAATATCTGATAATGCTTTCCACACTGTTTTTAACTAAATCAACACAAGGAAGAAATATATTTGATCATTTTTAATTTTATGCAACACTATTACAATGCATATTAATAAACAGCAATAATTACCTAGGCTACACATTTTTACTAAAACAATCAACAACAAAATGTTGAGTGTTGGCACAGTTGAGTAAGTTTTGAATCAGTTCACTGAATAAAGTCTAATTTATACTTAAGTTGTTATCAGACAATAATATAAAAAAAATAGTTTATTACCTTTCTCTCTGGAGCATGTGATTGTGATCATTTGTGTAAAATTATGCAGGTTTTCTAAGTATCTGTACTAGTTTCACTCCAGGCATGTTTTGTTCACATAAAATAATTAACAGTCAAATCTATATTTCATGTCCATATATTTGGCAAGTTGTTGGGGACCCTGATCTCGCCGCCTGTTTTATTTTCTTATAGTGATTTTGGAGCAAATCTGGACACACATTTGCATGTGGAAGACAGCCCTTGGATTTGAATGTAGATTTGCTGTTTTTGTCATGTCTCGGTTTTGGCAGCTAAAGGCTTTTGGTTGCTTCATTTTCATGCAAGACATCCTCACCCAGCCGATTACCTCTGTCCAAAAAATGCATGTGATCTGCAGAATGATAAGGGGTTTCATCAGTGTGAGTGACTGCAGGTGGCGACTGAGGTGTCTCTGATCCGCCAGATCGTGTCACGCTTTCTGTGTGGACACCAGTCACAGGAGACGCACTGATCTCCCGAGCATGCCTATATATACACACACACCTTTCTGTGCAGAAATAAAAGGGCTCTCTGCAGAAAGAGTAGCTCAGTGATCGGGCAGACAATAATGATGCCTATTTTTAGCTGTGTGTATCACGATGTTTTGAATAATGCAAAACTGAGTCGTTAACTAGGTCTAGAACTAAAGCGTGGCAAACAGGGAGGATGAAAATAACCAGACCCAGTGTGAAATACTAAGTGTTTTCACTGAATGTTTTCTCACCGACTTTCTTTCCTTTTCTCTCACAAAAATATTTAATTAAATTATTTTGTATATTTGATAAAGAAAATATTGAAAAATATATTCTTTTTGTTTCATTTTTTTTTTTTTTTGGAGTTTGGTCAGTGAAAGGTGAATGAACTGCTCACCATTTTAAACCTAATCATGAAAACAACATAGCTAAACCCACACAGTTGAGGAATTAATACAATTTAAACATGTAAAAATTAAAAGAGTATGTAATGATATTATGACACTTTTTTTGCAGAACACAATTTTATCACTAAAAGAAATAGCCTAGTAATAAAAAATGTGCCTGTGTTACCTTAAGTTACAATGTACCCAAAAGCCACACATGTATAGAAGTTATATCTTAAATTTGAGGGGTGGTAAAAAAAAATAGATTTTTATTTATTTTTTTATTTTTTTCTGGCTAGAATCATTTCCGAAAAAATGAAGTAACAAAATGCCACTTGGTAATACAACCATTTTAGGGCTAGAGACAGCAATTAGTTGCTTCTACGTGTACCACAACAGTTTTTATTTATTTATTTTTTTTTTCATAGTTTTCTTCAGATCAGAACACTTTTTCTCTGGAGGAAGTGTTATTATGGATTATGGACTTGAATTAAAAACATCTTAATGCTGGATTTGTTTCTGTGAACTGATGAACTGGAGTGCTGTGGATTATTGTGATGTTTTTATCAGCTGTTTGGACTCTCATTCTGACGGCACCCATTCACTGCAGAGCATCCATTGATGAGACACTGATGCAGTGCTACATTTCTACAAACCTGATGAAGAAACAAACTCATCTTGGATGGCCTGAAGATGGTGTTCACTTGCTCACCATCACTTGCTTTCTTTTTTGGGTGATCTATTCTTTTAACACATTTTTGGATGTTTAAATGCCTATGTACTTCAGCGTGTGCACTAGAGATCAGGAGCTGTAGAGAGCCAAAATGGAGATCAAATTTAATAAAATATTGTTAAAATGACATGGTTTTATTTATTAGATATAGTGAAGAAGGTCAAAGCCTCTGAGTTTGAACAGACCAAGAGCACCATTTTGAGGGTGAAATACAGACAATGGATGTCTTTAAAGACTGCGACACGCCAAACCGACATCAAAGAACTAGATGAAAGCTGGCTGTGTCATTTCCTCCATTTGGGCCAAAAAGTTGTGCTTGAACACACTGCAAAGACTTCAGCCAACAGCCAGCTAGCACGTCCTTTTTTTTTCTCTTGCTTTCATCACTTTCATTTTTCTTCTTGCACTGGTTCACTAAGATGAACAGCCAATCAGAGTGATCGCAACCAAAAATTCACAGAAATCAGCGGATCACTGACCGTCATCTTGGTTTGTCACAGCCTTAAAAATGAATATTTATGCTAGGTTCTTTTTATGTTAGGTAATAGTTTATCTAGCATATACAGTATATTAATTTTCATAACAAAAACATGAGCTTCAGTTCCTATGTGTTAAAGTCTCAGGACAGCGAAGTGTACGGTGTTCATGGAAAGTGGCGTAGTTTTGCACATCCACACCCAAAGAATCTGTAAGCGAGTCCCTGACTTTCTACGGCCACTGTTTTTCTCCTCTAATAGACGAGTTGTTCTGAGTCAAATCCCTAAGATGACAGAGGGTGCGATTTGCATAGAACTCCCATTAAAGTTTGTGTCTGTGAAGAATTGCGGATGAGAGCGGGTTTGGGGATCTCAGGAATGGTGGACGTGTTGACATAAGCTTCTCCTCTCAACCCTAAATACCTGAACAAAGCTGGAAAACGGGAGGAGTTTAGGGAGGTCTGGCGGCATTTATTGACAGCAGATGCATGAGAAGGGTGAGCGTAAGAGCCGGCGATCTGAACTAATCCGCTGCGCTCTGAGGGCTGGACCTGACGGATCTGAGGCGCATGAGGTCACCTAAGCCCTGATTAAACAAACAAAACTTCAGCATTTCTGCTACTTTTTGGCTGTTTAGCTGACAGGTTTTTGAGAGGTTTTTTTTTTTTTTTCATGACGAAGCAAAGTCACAGTGACTTAGAAAGGAATGGGCTAATGCGGATGGAGAAAGCTTGTTTTCTCTTTACGTTAAGGCTTTCCTTGTCAATGGTTGCCAGAAAGTTTAAAAACTAACTTAAGGCACAACACACTAGAGTTGATACTGCGAATCCCCTGATCTTACAAGGTCATAGAAGTAAAAACACTAGGCAAAATAGCTGGACCGAATCGTAAAAATATTTTATATCATTTAATAAAATGATTAACAATTATTAAAAAGCATTTTCGGTTTTGGTTTGCAGCCAAGGGCATTCAGAATTTTCGGTTTCGGTGCATCCCTACTTCTCTCACAGCAGAGGAAGCTCAGTCCTCTGTCGGTCTGTGACAGATGAACAGCTTCCCTGTTAAAGCAAAAGAGTCCTGCATCTGGTTTTTGAGAAGTGTTCAGAATTTCAGAAGACAATATCAGAAAACTCATTCAACAAATTCACAAATCAAACATTTTTTTAAGCTCTTTAGCAAGATCAGACCAGGTCTCTGGGCTCCACTTCACAGCTTGCTGATTGTATTTATGCATGCTTGAATGCATAATACACTTGAATGCAGCAGTTGCTCTCTCCTCTTCGCCCCTCACTAATTCGGGAGGATTATTTCATCCCGACCGAAGTCATCAGTTTTATTACATCGATGAGTTCTCCATCAGCCGGCTGGGTTTTGGCCGTCCTCCAGCTCTGCTCGGCGCATGTAGGGCAGAGCATCTGCGCAGTCGTGCCGTTCCTCAGGCTCAGGCGTCTGCGGTGGTGGAGTGCTGTGCTGCAAACACAGAGGCTGTGGGTTCGATTCCCACGAAAACGTGCAGTCACGCAATATCACAGCTCATCAATGATTTTTAGGTACTAGCACTGACGTCAACGCCATGTTTCAGGAGTCCTGACAGTGTAGTCATATCGTAGGTATGAAGTATTTGAATTGATGCTGCCATTCCTTGCAAATGACATCAATTTTGTCTGTCTGTCCATCCTTTCTTGTAAAAAAGCAGAGTCACTAAGAATGAATTGATGTTTTTTTTGCATTCCTTGAAGGAATTTAGTAAATTAGAATCCAGTGCAAACAAACTCGCCCATAAAATGAGTGCTGATGCCAGTGACATTGCTACATGCTGCTACTGCTCCTAGTGCCGGGTGCTGATACCCAGCGCCTGTTATACAGTTTGAGGCAGATGGAAATTACTTCCATGAGAGTTCCAAAAAAAGGTGCATCCTAAAAATATGCATCTTTACACAAAGAAAGAAAAAGATTAAATAATAAAATAAATTGTAGGGTGAGTTCTGTGCATATGTTGGTGTTGAGTTTGATTCATGATGGCAGCTTTCCATCTACATATCTAGACTAAAATCTAGTTTAGTGAATAAATGTGTGGAACTGTCCAGCATGCAACTTGTGAAACTGATTAAAGTCATGCACAACTCCCACAATCCCACGCTGTATTTCATGTCTCTGTTTCTCTCTCTGTAGTTCTCATTAACTTAAGTGTTTTTGACAGCACTGCAAAGATCTAACAGAGGTGAGAGTAATAAACTCATTTCACAAACCCACTGGCTTAAAGGTGCACGTCACCGGCGGAGCACAGGTTCTACAGATGCAGACAGTGTGTGGCTTCATTGTGCCCTGTGCAGGCTAATCAAAGGTCTGAAGCATGGGAGAATGGATAGTATAATTCAGCGAGGCCATCAGAACGCATCTGTGATTCAGCTGCTATGAAAAGCATGGCACAGCAGCAGATGAGACGCATTGTTCTGGTAATGGTGAATGTTGCTCATTATTTTCTGTTCCTCCACACTATTGTGCTTCGCCAGTTAGATCATGCCATTCTTAGATCACCAGCATGTTTTGGCACATCTCTATTTCACCTAAACTTTATCCCTTATCTTATTTTGTTTCAAATTTGTAAGAGTTTCTTTCTTGGAAAAAGGATAAATTATGAAGCACCATCACGCAGCTCTTTTCAGTACAGCATCAGTTCATAATGACAGCACAGGGCTCAATGCCAAAGATTATTTCTGGGTCCGGACAGTGCTTCAGATTTTTCTACTCGGCCTGTTAAAAAAAAAAAAAGAGAGAAAAGAATGAATGAACGAACGAACGAATTAATTAATGAATAGTTATTGTTTTTTTTTTTTACCAACCTTGTATTTTAATAAATTAGGTTGTTACGGTGATCGTATTTCAATTATACGATTGACTCCCACTGTAAAAACTAGTGATGTCAAACTAATAAGACACTTAATATTCAGTAATACAGCATTATTAATTTGACTGCATTTTCACTTAATAGAACAAAAAAACTGAACTGAGCTGAATAATGCCTGAATTATAGCTGAACTGAACTCATTTCAGAACTGATGAAATTTACACAGTTATTGAACTGAAATGAATCAACACTAAACTTGAGCTGAATATTGACACTACTGTCATGGTAAAGCAGCTTTACAGCAGAATCTGAATTTGCTACCTATATAAATAAAGGTGACTTGACTTGACATGAGGGTGAATGAATGATATCTGTGTATCTTTGTCTGAATTGCTTCTCTCACAGTCCATTAGGTATAAGAGATGTGAGAGTGCTGGAGCGTTTAGGAGCTAAATCTCCTCTCGAGTCAGATCATGATATCAGAGCCGCTTTGTAATCTTCTCATCCTTTCCAGCGGGCAGGATTGTGTATCAGCTTGATGAATCGCACCTCATGAGTCTGGCAGTAATTGATACGTGTAGTGTTTCCTTCGTAGCCATCACCATCTCATTGCCATATTGCAAGCAGATGCCACTTAAAGTAGATTAATTTTGAGCTTGCAAAGTTTATACTTTGTGAATGCTGCATTGAGCTGATATAAACACACTGAAGGATGATGTGTTAAATTAATATTTAACTAGCAATGCACCAAACAATGAGTTATTTGCAGTGGTGGACAGTAGTCCCACTAAAAGAAGTGAGAATGTTTTTGGGAAGCACTAAATGACTGAATCAGTCAGTTCCTTCAAACGCCACGCAGATTTCTACACGCGCTCACACTCCACCTCGTCTCAGGACACTGTCTGACACTAACAGAAAATATTCAGATGTTCACTCTGCAGTCCGAAGATGCTTTCTGTGTCCAAGACATCCAGCACACATTCAGATGAGGGAAAATGTTTACTGCCACCTCTCTGAAGCACACGGTTTAGTCCCCTGCTGAAGAAAAAAAGAAAAAAAAAAACAGAAGACACCGTCATGAATTTGTAATGGTTGTACTGGTTATAATGGGAATTGTATTGGTTTTACCTGAACGCTGTGGGTCTCAACTGGTAACTGGTCACCTTCTGTTGGTAGCTTGTTAAAACCAATAAATCCTAATGGAACATGTCCCAAAACACACTACATTAAAAAAAAAAAAAATAATAAATAAATAATAATAATAATAATAATAATAATAAAATAATGGTTTTAATGGATAAAAGTTGATGGTTTGTAATGTTTGTAATGATATTTGTAGTGGAAACCATTAGATATTTTTTTTGTGTTGGTTCGGTTGTTTTTAGTAGGTGACATTAACTTGCTTTTTGACCTCTCTCTCTCACCCTCACACACACACTCACACACATACACACACATCTTACGCTTCCTCTGGTCAGTACTGTTTATGGTTGTACTGTATAAAAATACTTTTGTCTTGACGGTATAATTTTGTGTTAATTCTTGAGGTCTGTGTGTGTAAAACTATTGCACATAACATCATTTCATGTTTATTAGGGGTCTAATGGTACATAAACATGACGGTTCTGTATGTGATTCGGTTTTGGTTTTGGTATGTGATTCGGTAGTGTTTTCTGTTCAGCAGGAGGACTTTTTAAAAGTAAACTGTAGCTTACTGAACAAACTGTGCTCCTGAAGTTTGTAGATGATACTACAGTCATCGGCCTCATTCAGGACGGTGACGAGTCTGCTTACAGACAGGAGGTTAACGAGCTGGCTGTCTGGTGCAGTCTTAACAACCTGGAGCTTAACACACTCAAAAGAGTGGAGATGATCGTGGACTTCAGGAGAAAACCCCTGCACTCCCCCACTTACCATCATGAACAACACTGTGGCTGCAGTGGAGTCATTCAGGTTCCTGGGCACCACCATCTCTCAGGACCTGAAGTGGGACACTCACATTGACTCCATTGTGAAAAAGGCCCAGCAGAGGTTGTACTTCCTTTGCCAGCTGAGGAAGTTTAACCTGCCACAGGAGCTGCTGAAACAGTTCTAAAACAGTTCTACTCATTGAATCCGTCCTCTGCACTTCAGTAACTGTCTGCTTCAGCTCAGCTACCAAATCTGACCTCAGAAGACTACAGAGGGTAGTCCAGACTACTGAGTGAATCATTGGCACAACCCTCCCCACTCTCCAAGAACTGTACTCATCCAGAGTGAGCAAAAGGGCTGGCAAAATCACTCTGGACCCCTCACATCCAGCACACTCCCTGTTTGAACTGTTGCCGTCTGGTCGGCGTTACAGAGCACTACGCACCAAAACAGCCAGACACAAGACAGTTTCTTCCCTCAGGCAATCCATCTCATGAACACTTGACAATAACTGTGAAACACAACACTATTTATACACTCATACACTCATTTATCTAACACACATACTTAGTGTACATTTCGAATTTGCACATAATATACCTCTACATACAAAACTGTCTATTGTAATATACCTGTACAATTGTCAATCTGTATATTGTTATTCCCTATTTATTTGTTCTATTGTTATTCTTTTATTATCTGTGTTTTTGTCCTGTCACTGTCATTCTGTTTCACTGTGGAAGCTTCTGTCACGAAAGCAAATTCCTCGTACCTGGCAACAAAGCTCATTCTGATTCTGATTCTGATGTACAATTTGACACATGTGCATCAGCAGTTTTGATGACATCATTCTGCACTTCTCATCAGATTTTCTGTCCTATTAAATACTGTCTAGAATCTGAAGCATCCCGCTCTCTGCACTATAAAGGACACTGATTCTGCGGCTGATATCAGTAGTTGTTAACACTTTAACTCTCTTATCTATATGGTTAAATGCACATAGCGCACTATATTGTAGTGTAGTGAACAGCTCTATGATACTGATCAGGCCTCTTATCTGTGGGGGTTCTCGATGGTTAACACTGTGATCGATTGAAGGACCCAGACGGCAACATTTGACAAATGATTAGCAGTGAAAGGAAGATGGACTGATGGACTTTTCAACTTGGTTTTTATTTTAGTTCCCTATATTACAATCAGTAGTGATCTTATGGAAGTTCTCGTTTACTTTTTACATCTCTCGTCCCATTGCGCTGTAATGTACTGAAGTCTGATGTTAAAATGTTTTGAGTCAAGTGACAAGTTTTGGCCTGTAAGAACTAATGTTGAGCACCGTAAGACTCTTGAGAGACAGAGAGATCAGTCCGCATGCTTCATAAATGCCACCTGTGACTGTTTCCAGGCTCTGTTATGGTTGTGATCTGGTCCTTGTTGGCTGATTTGGGGTTGTCCCTTTGGCCTGGAGCAGTAATGGCTGCCAAATGAGTTCTGGCTGTGTCTCTGTCTGGGAAAGAGCGGCTGCAGACTGCGGGAAAAACTCCACCTGTGAATGGTGAATGGGAAGCCAGCTTGTTTTCATTTGATCAGTGCACTGAAGATGAGCCGAGACGGGTCTAAACCCCACTGGCCTCTTTGTCTTGTGAAGGTCAACATTCACCTCTGATTAGTGTACATGCCATCAGCCTTCAATAATAATTGTGTAATAAAAACTAAAGTAAGAAATATCAGAGGTGGAGTTCTGCAGTGATCTCTGCTCATCTCACGTTTCTTCACAGCAAATGCGACGCTCTGTCATATTTTCATCCCAGTGTATCAGTCTCAAAGAATTATTGAAGATAAATCAATAATATGAGAGTAAAGAAGAAAAAGGCAAGCAATTGGACAAATAAAGACAATAGATGAAAGATATTAATGAAATAAACAGTGCTTTGAGTTTTTCAGGTATGTCTTTCTATCAGAATAAAGAAATACTATATAAAATGAATAAAGAAATCAAATGTATAATAAAACAATGCATGCAGTAGTCTTCTTCACCGAATGAATTAAATATAATCTGGTGCTTATTAGTTACAAACATTATTTAGTCAAGAGCAGTTTCTCAGTTCTTGCTCTGCCTATTTTGTCTTTGTTCTTCTGCTCCTTATTGCTTCGCCAAACAGTGAACACTGTTCATTGTTCGCTCAGTTCATTGGTCTCTCTCTCTCTTAATAAGCTGCTGATCTGAATTAGGCTTGTTAGTAAAAAGAGACATTTAAAAAAATGTGTGGAGCTGTAGGCGCAAGGACCGGAATTAAACCACTGCATTAAGAACAGCACAGACAGCAACAAGTATATTAGGCTGCTGTCACTTTAAGACCTAATGCAATGGTCTAATATACTCACTCACATCAGATTTATTTCCCAGCTGTTTGAGTTCACTAAAGACATAACTTGCCATCAGCATGTGAGGACTGAATTCAGTTATCTTTTCCTTGCTTTCACTTTTTTTTTCACTTTCACTTTTTTCACTTATTTGGTTTTTCATAACTCTTTCTAATATCACTTTTCTTTATTTTCTCATTCTTACATGAGTTAAAGGAGCACACTTGTGGTTTGCTGTTGATGCTTGTACATGAGCGTGACTGTCATGATGGAGGTAGTGGCGCGGGTCTGTAGAGAGGAGCTGTTCTGATCCCAGCTTCTTCAGTGCGTGAGCGGTTTAGCGGTGCTCTACACCTGCCCATGGGCCGTATGGCAGCTGTGAGCTGGCCAAGAATCTGCTGCACACACGTCTTTGCATATCTATGCTGACAAAAGTATCCAGCCATCTGCCACTGCATATGGAGATCTTTTGAAGCTCTGACAGGAGTTAGAGCTGATGAATCAAAGCTTGTGCTGTTTACTTACCTTGGCATCTCAGCATATGATATAGCTGAGTGTGTACTTTCTTTTGTCTGTGCAAATGGAAGCTTTTTGAAAAAACATATGGGATGCTTTATATCAGACATGCCTATAATGCCTTCGGGCAGACATTCTTCAGGTTTTGGTAGCCCAAAATGAATTTAACTAGCCTGAATAAAAAAAACAACATTAGCTGAACTTTACTTTGGACAAATCAGCATGATCAGCAAAAACTAGTAACATATTGGGATGTAACGATTCAATAAACTTACGATGCAATAAAATTCACAATACAGATTACACCATACAATTTTCTTACAATTTATATATATATATATATATATATATATATATATGTAATTTTTTTTTTTTTACAAAATGAGATTTAAGACCAATTATAAATGAAAAGGTGTCCTTTTAATATTTCTCAGACAAAATAGTGTATATTTCTTTGTAAATGTTAAATAATAAAACTAACTTGAAAATTTAAAACAAATTCCAAATCAAATAAAAAATGTAATTAAATTATAACTAAAATAAATCTCTTCATATAAACAAAGGCTTTGTCTGTGCTCAATTTTAAATCAGAGACAACCAAAAATAGATGTTAAATACATGTTATTTGGATTGTATAATTTAAAAATTTGAAGCGAAAACACAATGGTCTGATTTTAACTTTGTGAATGATATGCAAATGTCTCTCTCTGACAGCAGGAGGCACTAATGGAACAACAGGTATTTAAAGGCTGCTGCCCTTTTAAGACCAAATGCACGGATCCAATATAATAATGCACAGGAGATTTCTACGTTCACTTAAGACATAAGCGACTGTGTTTACGAGAATACTTTCAGAGACAATTATTTTGAGATAATTTTGTTTGTATGTGTTCGTTCAGAAGCAAGGATACACGAAAGAGGAATCAATTCTGTGTACACGCATTATCAGAAATGCGGCCCTCGGTGTGCTCTTTGAATGAGTGCGTGCAAGCTCCGAATGTGCGTGAATGGTTTAAAACGCTTGAATGTTTAAATCAGCAAGATTTAGAAACAAGTGCAAATGATCAACTACGATCCGTGTCTATAGTTGTTGTTTATATGTATGTATATAAATATATATATATATATATATATATAATATATAATATATATATATATATATATATGAACAGAAACTTCTGCCTAGCTGTGTGCTGTCATCAAAATGACTTGTCAAACAAATAAATTAATTTGACCTAGAAAAGATACTTCCAAATTATCAGGTTAATTGGTTAAGGTAAACGTGTGCCCCCTAAGAGCACAAGTGGCCCTTGTCTGGCTCTGCAGTAGCGGTGGTCCCAGATCCCACCACCCACGACTCCAACATGGATGCGCAGGCTCAAGGTCTGGCAGGTTAGCATGCTGCGTCCATGTTGAAGTCGTGGGTGGGGGGATCTGGGACCATTCTTTGTGCTTCACGGTCTCTGTGAAAAATAATAAGGAAAAATCTATAACTGAACCATGCCCCACATGTGAGGCCCATGGGACCTCCTTGTTCTCTGACAGTTTTGGTTTGAAACGTCTACAGATGGCTTCAGTGCACAGAATTTAACCATCAGGGCATATATAACTATATAAATATATAAATCGGCGGAGCGCTGAAGGCTTTCAGCAGTAATGAGCGGAGCTGTGTATCTACCGAGAGCTGCACTCCAGCAGTTCATTACATTCTTGTGGGTGGGAATGAAACGGTGAAGGAGAACCGTGGACAAATGCCAAACGTGTCGACGTCAGAGGAGAGGTCCTTCATAAAGCTGCAGTTCATATGGGTGTAATGAGGTGGCCCACTCAAATTCTCTGATTCATGTGAGAAAACCAGGATGCGTTTGGTGGTGGGTGGTGAGAAAAAAAATCTCACGTCTTCACACATTCATTCTCCCTCTCCTGTTAAAATCCCATTTGCACTTGAGGAATATTCTGGCTTGTTTTGTGGACAGTGTCTTAGTCCATTACCACATTTTGTCCATATAAACATTTGGTTTTAAAGGGAAAAGCTTGCACAGTCAGAGGGCTTAACAGATACAAGACACTTGTGTTTTCCTCAAAGCACTTGAATCTATCAGTGTCACTTAGCACTGAAAAGTGTCTAAACGGTTGTTTTATCAGTGCTATTACTGTATATGCTTTTTGGTTCTGGACCCTTTTTAAGTCTGCCATCTCTGTTCCCATAAAACTATAATCACTTTTCTGAACAATCGGTCCAGTGCCGCTTCCTCAAGAAAGTTTAGCATTTTCATGTGTGTCTAAGGTTTGTCATTTTAAATATGCAAGTGATTTCAAGCCATTCAAGTGCAAGATGCCGTGAAAGAGAGCTCAATGTGGTACTCACACGATGTGACGTTTTTGTGTGTGGACACACCTGTGGCTCTCAGTTTCAGAGTAGGTTTAGATTTAGAAAAAAAAACCTGGCTTAGATAAGGTTCATCGATGCAGTTCACATCTCTACTGTACGATTTTGGCTGTCTGGGTGTATTTTGTATATTTTGTTTGATTTGTTTGACATGTTCAGATTATTGAGATTTTTGATCAATTTTTGATCATATTTTGAATTTGTGGAAGTTTTGGAAGATTTGGTGCACAGTCTTGTAGTGTGAGTTCTTCTATGACGAACATCTAAATGCCTTCATTTCAAGACAAGACATGATCAAAATTAATGCTGGAGATTTTGTTGTTACAGTGCTTATCCAATGGATTGGAGCAAAATTTGTAGAAGCTGAGGTTCCTGCTCACGCATAAAGCTTAATTTCTAGAAATTAATTAACAAATTTCCAAAAATGTGTCTCAGTTTCATAGGAATCAACTGAAACGCGCCAGTGGACATGCACCGTTATCCACCATTTCATTCCTGCGAGTGATGCAGCTCACCTTCACCGAATGTGTCATGGGTTGATGTTTCTCGCACTGCGCAGGTCTGTTTTTATGGGTCTTGACAGTCGTCTGACATTAATGACAGTTGAGAACCTTCAGTGTGACATGAGGATCAGAATCAGAATCAGAATGAGCTTTATTGCCAGGTATGTTTACACATACGAGGAATTTGTTTTCGTGACAGAAGCTCCGCAGTGCAACAGAATGACAGCGACAGAACAAAAAACACACACCAAAAAGAATAAAAAAAATACAGAAAATACAAATCAGTAGGTAAGGAATGACAGTATACAAATTGACAATTGTATGGCAGATATATTACAATGAGCAGTTATGTATGTACAGGTATATTATGTGCAAAAAAAATAATAATTTAAGTGTACACTAAGTATGTGTGTTAGGTAATAAGTGTATGTGTCTGTAGATATAAATAGTGTAATGTGTTCCACCGTTATTATCAAGTGTTCATTAGATGGATTGTCTGGGGAAGAAACTGTTCCCTGTGTCTGGCCGTTCTGGTGCTCAGAGCTCTGTAGCGTCGACCAGATGGCAACAGTTCAAACAGGGAGTGTGCTGGATGTGAGGGGTCCAGAGTGATTTTTCCAGCCCTTTTGCTCACTCTGGATAAGTACAGTTCTTGAATAGATGGGAGGGTTGTACCGATGATTCTCTCAGCAGTCCGGACTACCCTCTGTAGTCTTCTGAGGTCAGATTTAGAAGCTGAGCTGAACCCAGACAGTTACTGAAGTGCAGAGGACGGATTCAATGATGGCGGAGTAGAACTGTTTCAGCAGCAGCTCCTGTGGCAGGTTAAACTTCCTCAGCTGGCGAAGGAAGTACAACCCTGCTGGGCCTTTTTCACAATGGAGTCAATGTGAGTGTCCCACTTCAGGTCCTGAGAGATAGTGGTGCCCAGGAACCTGAATGACTCCACTGCAGTCACAGTGCTGTTCATGATGGTGAGTGGGGGGAGAGCAGGGGGGTTTCTCCTGAAGTCCACGATCATCTCCACTGTTTTGAGCGTGTTAAGCTCCAGGTTGTTGAGAGTGCACCAGACAGCCAGCTCTTTAACCTCCTGTCTGTAAGCAGACTCGTCACCGTCCTGAATGAGGCCGATGAGTGTGGTGTCGTCTGCAAACTTCAGGAGTTTGACAGAGGGGTCTTTAGATGTGCAGTCGTTGGTGTACAGGGAGAAGAGCAGTGGGGGAGAGAACGCAGCCCTGAGGGAGCTCCAGTGCTAATTGTACGGGTGCTGGATGTGTATTTTCCCAGCCTCACTAGCTGCTGCCTGTCGTGTCAGGAAGCTGTTGATCCACTGACAGACGGAGGTGGGCACGGAGAGCTGAGTTAGTTTGGGCAGGAGGAGGTTTGGGATTGTCGTGTTAAAGGCCGAGCTGAAGTCCACAAACAGGATTCTCACATAAGTCCCTGGTCTGTCTAGGTGTTGCAGAACATAATGCAGTCCAATGTTTACTGCATCGTCCACAGACCTATTTGCTCTGTAGGCAAACTGAAGAGGATCCAGTAAGGGTCCAGTTATGTCCTTCAGGTGGGCCAGCACCAGTTTTTCAAATGACTTCATGACCACAGACGTTTAAAGCCACAGGCCTATAGTCATTTAGTCCTGTAATTTTGGATTTCTTTGGGATGGGGATGATGGTGGAGCGTTTGAAGCATGAAGGGACTTCACACAGCTCCAGTGGTCTGTTGAAGATCTGTGTGAAGATGGGGGCCAGCTGGTCAGCACAGGATTTCAGACAAGCTGGTGTAACACAGTCTGGGCCTGGTGCCTTTTTCCTTTTCTGCTTCCGGAAGAACCTGGCGCACCGCATCCCTCGCTTATCTGTATTGCAGGTGTGGGGGAGGGGAGGGGGGGATGCAGGAGGTGTGAATGGTGAGGGCGGTTGTTTGGAGAGGTGTTCAGGACGGGTTGCAAGAGTTGTGAATGGTGAGAACGGTTGTTTGGAGAGGCATTCAGGGCAGGTGATGGGTGTTCTTCTTTCAAACCTGCAGTAAAACTCGTTCAGATCGTCTGCCAGTCGTTGATTCTCCACAGTGCTGGGGGGTGGTGTCTTGTAATTGGTGATCTCTTTCAGACCTTTTCCACACTGATGCTGAGTCGTTTGGAAGTGAACTGAGTCCTTATTTTATCAGAATAATTCCTCTTTGCCACTTTGATCTCCTTTTCCAGTGTGTATTTAGCCTGTTTATACAAGACATTGTCCCCCTTCCTGTAAGCATCTTCTTTGGCCTGACGGAGCTGACTGAGTTATTGCAGTGAACCACGGTTTGTCATTGTTGTAAATTAGTTGAGTCCTGGTAGGAATACACATATCCTCACAGAAACTGATATAAGATGTTACAGTCTCTGTGAGTTCATCCAGATCGGTGGTAGCAGCTTCAAAAACATTCCAATCAGTGAGGTCAAAACAAGATTGTAAATCCTGCTCTGCTTCATTAGTCCATCTTTTTACAGTCCTTAATACAGGTTTAGCTGATTTTAGTTTCTGCCTGTAGGTCGGTATAAGATGAACCAGACAGTGATCAGAACATCCCAAACCTGCTCGTGGAACAGAGTGATATGCATTCTTTATTGTGGTGTAACAGTGATCCAATATATTACTGTCTCTGGTGGGACATGTAACATGCTGTCTGTATTTTGGCAGTTCACGGGAGAGATTGGCTTTATTAAAGTCCCAAGAATGATTAAAACAGAGTCCGGGTGTGTTGTTGTTCTGTCTTCTGTGATCTGGTCAGCGAGTTTCTGTTAAAGCCAGGCTTACGTGTGGGCGCTTGCGGAGGGATGTAAACGCTCACCAGATGAGAATGAACGAGTGAAACTCCCGCGGCGAATAGAATGGCTTGCAGTTAATGAAGAGTGTTTCGAGATCTGAGCAGCACATCTTTTTAAACACAGTTACATCTGTACACCACCGTTCATTGATGTAAAAGCACGTCCCGCCCCCGCGCGATTTCCCCGTTGATTCTGTGTCGCGGTCCGCTCTGAACAGCTGAAAGCCCGGCAGATGGGAGCGCGCTGTCCGGAATAGCGTCATGCAGCCAAGTTTCCGTGAAACACAACACAGAGCAGCAGAGTGTGAGAAAATCCTTATTTGTCCGAGAGAGCAGAAGGAGTTCGTCCGTTTTGTTGGGTAGAGAGCGGAGATTTGCCAGCTGTATGCTAGGCAACGGCATTCGAAATCCGCGTTTTCTGAGTCTCATGAGCGCGCCAGCTCTTTTTCCCGATCCCCGTCTGCGCGTCCGCTTGAAGCGTGTGATCAGCGCAGCTGCTCCAACGACAAAAATGTCCAGCAAAACATCAGAATAGCGTTGAAAACGCGGTAATATATCGGGAGATGTGTGGTTCCGAATGTCCAGCAATTCGTCCCTGGTGAAACTGATTGCAGGAATATAACTAGAGACAGGACAAACTAACAAAAACTCAAAAACAACTGCAGAGCACGTCACGGAGGCAGCCATCCTGTATCGGCGCCAGCGAAGATGTGAATGATCATGTGCATACCGTCTAACAAGCAACAATCATAAAGGACAATAATAAATCGCACAGTGTGTGCCTTGCTTAAGAGATGTCATTATTAAAAATATAATAAATTTAAATGCATTCACAAGGCAGGAATAAACACTGCTGCTGCAGCAGAAAGAAAATATCTGACTATGCTAATGAATTAACTGACTTTAATCATTTCTAAACTTTCACAATGAGCTCAAAGAAAACATAAGTTGAGTCATTTTAAACATTTTATATATATATATATATATATATATATATATATATATATATATATATATATATATATATATAAAAATTAAATATAAATTGTATATATTTTTATTATATACTGTATATTAAAACTTCTTTATAGGTTATAGGGATGTAATGATCAACCGCGAGCCGGTTGAAAATCGAACCGGTGACGATCAAATATGTGACGATTCAAATCAGTTGAGATGCTAAACAAATCGTGATTCATTTAGGGTCAGGAGTTTATATGAATGCATGTCTGAGGGGAACTTACTTTAGAAAAGTTTAGATGGTATTTTTTCTGTTCATCTTGTCTCTGTATAATGCATATTAAAAGTTCATAAGTTCAGCACTGCTTTGTTTACAGCAGACACCAAGGAAACGCTTTAAGCTCCACCTGCTGCAGTGTTCATAAGTGCTTTGTTTACAGCGGTAACCAAGGAAACGCTTTAAGCTCCACCTGCTGCAGTGTTCATAAGTGCTTTGTTTACAGCGGTAACCAAGGAAACGCTTTAAGCTCCACCTGCTGCAGTGTTCATAAGTGCTTTGTTTACAGCGGTAACCAAGGAAACGCTTTAAGCTCCACCTATTGCAGTGTTCAAAAACCAATGCAGGTGTTTTTATATCACTGTATTTCAGAAGGAAACCGACTGTCTTTAGAAAATTTTCGATTTCATTTTCATTTCATATTGCGTGTAATGCTTGATAAGGCAGCATTTGTGAGCTCAGCGCTGCTTTGCAGCCGTTACCGGAGAATCCTGTATCTCTCCCGCTCTTAAAGCGCCTCCTGCTGGCAGAAAATGAATTTGCATATATATGTATGTATGGGGGCGGGGGAGTGTAAGGCTGTGGGAAACACTGCAACCCGTCAAAATAAAAGTTCATTTTTACATAAAGGCATTGTGCTAGAAATATTACTATTATTTAGTAGAATGTATGTGATACTGCTACTACTGTTGAAAAAATTAATAAAACTTTATTTTTTAAAAGAAATAAATCACACAATATTTCTTCCATGTTTTAATTTTAATAGCAAATCCCCTTTATTTAACAAAAAATAAAATGTGTTTACATTTCATTAATTAAAAGACAAATTAAATTTGGTTGAAACTTGTTTACTGTTTTTCATAATTATATTACTTGTAGAAAAACTTTAAACACAATTGTAAATAAGTATAAAGAATGGCATTGGTTTTATTTTTAGTGATAAAATTTTTTTTTTTTTTTTTTTTTTTAATTAGCATATTTTTTTGTTTTGCTTTGGTACCGAAATTGGTACCGAGAACCGTGGATTTTTACTGGTATCGGTACCGAATACTGAAATTTTGGTACCGTGACAACACTACATGGCATCAACAAATCTCAAAAAAGTTGGGACAAGGCCATGTTTACCACTGTGTGGCATCCCCTCTTCTTTTTATAACAGTCTGCAAACGTCTGGGGACTGAGGAGACAAGTTGCTCAAGTTTAGGAATAGGAATGTTGTCCCATTCTTGTCTAATACAGGCTTCTAGTTGCTCAACTGTCTTAGGTCTTCTTTGTCGCATCTTCGTCTTTATGATGCGCCAAATGTTTTCTGTGGGTGAAAGATCTGGACTGCAGGCTGGCCATTTCAGTACCCGGATCCTTCTTCTACAGCCATGATGTTGTAATTGATGCAGTATGTGGTCTGGCATTGTCATGTTGGAAAATGCAAGGTCTTCCCTGAAAGAGACGACGTCTGGATGGGAGCATATGTTGTTCTAGAACTTGGATATAGCTTTCAGCATTGATGGTGCCTTTCCAGATGTGTAAGCTGCCCATGCCACACGCACTCATGCAACCCCATACCATCAGAGATGCAGGCTTCTGAACTGAGCGCTGATAACAACTTGGGTTGTCCTTGTCCTCTTTAGTCCAGATGACATGGCGTCCCAGTTTTCCAAAAAGAACTTCAAATTTTGATTCGTCTGACCACAGAACAGTTTTCCACTTTGCCACAGTCTATTTTAAATGAGCCTTGGCCCAGAGAAAACGCCTGTGCTTCTGGATCATGTTTTAGATATGGCTTCTTTTGTGACCTATAGAGTTTTTAGCCGGCAACGGCGAATGGCAGTGTGGATTGTGTTCACCTACAATGTTTGCTGGAAGTATTCCTGAGGCCATGTTGTGATTTCCATTACAGTAGCATTCCTTTATGTGATGCAGTGCCGTCTAAGGGCCTGAAGATTACGGGCATCCAGTATGGTTTTCCGGCCTTGACCCTTACGCACAGAGATTGTTCCAGATTCTCTGAATCTTTGGATGATATTATGGACTGTAGATGATGATAATTTTAAACTCTTTGCAATTTTTCTCTGAGAAACTCCTTTCTGATATTGCTCCACTATTTTTCATCGCAGCATTGGGGGAATTGGTGATCCTCTGCCCATCTTGACTTCTGAGAGACACTGCCACTCTGAGAGGTTCTTTTTTATACCCAATCATGTTGCCAATTGACCTAATAAGTTGCAAATTGGTCCTCCAGCTGTTCCTTATATGTACATTTAACTTTTCTGGCCTCTTATTGCTACCTGTCCCAACTTTTTTGGAATGTGTAGCTCTCATTAAAATCCAAAATGAGGCAATATTTGGCATGACATTTTAAAATGTCTCACTTACAGTGTCCCAACTTTTTTTGAATCGGGTTTGTACTCATTTATCTGATTTGGGGCTTGTTTTAAAATTTCAATTTAGTTTTGTTATTTACATTTACATTATATTTGTTTTGTCATTTAGCAGACACTTTTATCTAATACACAAATGAGGACAATAGAAGCAATCAAAACTAACAAAAGAGCAATAATATGCAAGTGCTATATTAGTATATTATTAAAGTGTTATATTTAAATTTAACAAAGAACTGTGCAGCATTTTGTCCAAGCAATAATAATTCATAATTTGTCTTAAATCTCATTTTGTAAAAAAGAAAAAAAAAAAAAAAGTTGAGTGAATCGTTACATCCCTAGCAATGTATTTAAATGAATAGTTTAAGTTTAATATTAATTGGTTTATATAATAATTATTTGAATATATTTTATGAATTGTTTGTTTTTAGCTAGTTAACAGTAATACTTATTTATTATATATTAATATTAGTAATGATGGTCACTTTCCGTAATCCAAACAGTAGGCTACACATGTACTAATTTGAACTGTACTGCAGAAAGACTGGCATCATTATATCATTTAGAAAATGTTTGCATTAACTAAAGATTTAGGTACCAGTAGGCTACTTTTATCTTCCTATAATACAGAGGTGGTGATTTACAAAGAGGCACCGCTTAGGCCGGGGTTTCTTGTTACACTTTCTCACCGAGGACTAAACCCCCGGAGGAAGCGTCCCTGCTGTGGATGATGTTACAGGTGTCACTCCTCTGGGCCAGTTTCACCCAGAAGGCTTGATTTTATCCTTCAGTGGTTGATTGGATCGTGAAAGGCGAGTGCTGAATATTGGAATGGAGGCAGATCAGGGTTGAGTTTACTCAAACAGATTGACCCAGGAGAAACAGATGAAATATTGTAGTGTTATGAGTTATAAGCGAGGCGTGAGAGACACCAGCATCACACATCAGAATCAATGACCAGACATCTGAATGAGTGTTTCTGTTGCCTCGTCCTGTCCGTAAGTTTCATTCTGGGGAAATAAAATTACTTCCAAACTGCAGCTCCTCTTAAGATATTGCATGTTACACTAAAATGTTTGTGTGTCTTCTGTATTGTTAGCCAGAAATATAGATATATAGAGTGTTTTTCCACAGTTGTGTTGCACCAAGACTACTTCAATTACACAATTTTAGATGATAAACATTCCAAGTGTGAACAGGTCAAAGGTGAATGTTCTGTGGGGTCACACACATTCACTCCTCTGAACATAGTAATATGTTACTGTCGTTTATTTTTCTTCTAAATGTAAAGAATTATTAATTAAGATTAGTTATTGTTCTTATTTTAAATAATAATAATAATAATAATTTGATGTTCAGCAAATAACTGTTTTATAAACTTTAAATATGCACATGACCTTCAATACATAACATTTACAGAATGTAGAATACATAATTGAGATGTAAACTATGCAGATTATGAATAGAAAAAGAACACCTGAAACTGACCCACGTTAAACTCTACTGTTACAAACCTCTCTGAAGCAGTTCATGGAAAATTGATGTGGGGTTCATTTTGGAGCCTGGTTTGGGGGCACAAACTCCATCCTTCATACGGCTGATGTTTCTGCTTGCTGGCTCGATCAGTCTTAAACAGCGCTGTCAGGAATATCTGATGCAGAGTCTGCAGAGAAAACATGTATCGTCCCAAATTCATGAGAGTAGGCAACTCTGACTAAAACTACATGTGAAAGACTCGATTGTGAACATGGATATTGTTTAAAAAAAGAGATTTTTACACAATTTACATTTAGTCATTTAGCAGAAGCTTTTATCCAAAACGACTTACAATTGGGGAAAACATCAACAAATTCATCTTAAATGATTGTAACATTGTAACAACTATTTGATTGTAACTTGTCACAGATCTTTTCTAATCTATCAATCACACTGCTGTTATATGTTTTGAAATAATGTGCAAGCATTACAGAATGTTTTCCTTTTCAAGTTCTAAAAACATGTGAATACTTTTGAGCATTTCAGCTTTCCACATTTCACACATTTGAATGCCATCATGCTCAGTTACAGCATACGCGAGAACCAATGCCATTTGACCAATTTAAATGTGAATTTTATCCATCAAATGCAGTGGCATTTCTCATGATTGATTAATAATGTTATGCTACTCTCTGTCTGTGTCTATGTCTCAAAGCCGTCCAGCCCTGTGATTCTCAGCTCCAGTCCCAGTAAAGCACCGCTCCACACATTCATGACGTGAAGTGAGTGTGACAGAGCTCTCTCCTAAAGAGGAGACCACCTGTGTTAAAATAAGAGAGATGTGCAAAATGTGCAGAGTAGCACTTATTCAGAGTCGAGTGTGATTATTACTCATGCAAAAATATTTTCTCAAAACAGGAGTTCTGCTATTTATAACACAATTTAGAGCGGGAATATCGTGTGCCAAGCTATCTTTGCTCTTGTTAAAGCATTCAAATGTAGCATGCTGCAGAAAAAGTGTTCAAAAGCAGCACACCCTCCACCAGATACTCCTACACTATTATTTTTCAATAATTCAACAGCCTGTCGTCAATTATTTGTCACGTATACCACGGTTGCTACACTTATGTGGAGTTTTACTTCTGATAATGAGAGTAGCCTCTTTAATCTAAATGTTTGCATGAAATGGAAAAGTATCTAGAGGTGTGCAGAAGTGCATGTGTTTCAGTGTTGGTTATGGTCATATGCAGTGTTTGATACTTCAGGTATTTCCCTCATGGTATTTCCGGAGCCTGTAAGAAAGAGCGAGCCTCTCTGTGGGTTGTGTGGCAAGAATTGATGCATCTGAGTATTTCTCAGCCTCATGCTGATAGTAATGGACTGCGCTGAGCTCTTCTTATTAGTCAACACGAGCTGCTCGGCCCTGCATGCAGTCTTCAAAGACTGAGAGATGTGTTTCCCGCCTGGCCGCTGCTCCTCAAGATAACAGCAATATTGGATCGTAAGCTCAGAAGAAATTTTATTATTGCTGCCTGATCCAAAATAAATATGAAAGCACAAAGGAACATCAAGCAGCAGTAAATGTCATATTATACTCCACATCATTTCTCAGTCTGTGAAAACAGAGAGATCAGGATGAGGATGATTTGTGAATTTCATTCCTGAAAATCACATAAAGCAGCAGTTTATGAGAGGGCCGCGTTTCCTCGCTGAACGCTGACCTTAATCTGTGTTCGGCTTTGACTCGCGGCGTCTCATCTGCATGCAGGCTGCGTTTACTCACGGATAGAGTTTCACATCACCGACTGCATACGGTTCCTTCCTCCTGTCTGAGACGGATCTTTCTCCGTCAGCATTCAGACAGTTCACTTCACATGTGTGGCTGTTGTAATCTTAGGAGTTCATTCAGACTGAACCTTTTGGTCAACGGTTTTATTTGTCAAGTCAAATTAGGTCACCTTTATTCATAGTGCTTTATACAATACAGACTGTGTCAAAGCAGCTTCACAGAGATAAACAGGAACACAGCTGAATCGATTATGAAAGCTCAGCCCTGGAGATGACAGTGTGAGGTTTGTCCATTTCAAACTAGTTCAGTTCAGCGGTGGCCTTAGTTAAAGGTCACAAAGCAAATACAATTGAATCAAGCAGTTTAATCCAAGTCTTGTGAAGAGATATGATCATTTATATGACGAACAGATGCAGTTTATAGTCATTTATTCACATACAATCGCACTTCACATCTGTGTTTACCGAATGTTTATTCCTTTATTACCTTTTTTGAACCTTCTGAAGTTTTGATTATCTGGACTTTCAATGGAGGGACAGAAACCTTTCAGGTTGTATTTAAAAGATCTACATGTTTTGTTTTGAAGATTAAGCAAAGTCGTATTGGTTTGAAATGACTGGAGGGTGAGTAATTGACAGAATATTTTCATTTCTGGGAGAACTGACCTTGCAGTATGATTGCTTTTTATGTTTTGTGGTAGTTTTTTCGTGAGTCTCTGTGTGTCCCGTTCTTCAGAAAATCCTCCAGCTCCTGCACATTCTTAACTTTTGCACACTCTCAAAGCCACTGGCTTATGGTTTTGAGATATTTCCACACTGAGGATGATTGAGAGATATAACTATTACAAAAGCTGCAAACATTCACTAACGCTCAAAAAATTAATTATTAAAAAGGAATTAACTTTTGAACAGGATGATCAGGGTAAATTGTTCCTACTTGTTTAAAGATCAAAGAAACTGTGAGATATTTTTTTTTTGTTCCCCAGAAAACAAAATGTATGCTAATTTAGCATAAATGCCTTGCTGCAGTAAACTCTATTGATGGGCGAGCCTGTCCTCCAACAAAAAACGACCATATAGGTCGTTTGAGCAAGCATCTTATTACGACCTATATTTACGTTTTAAAGTTAAGCGGCCTCTAGCGGGCGTAAAAATAATGACAGTATCGCATTGCGTCTGTCGTCATGAAATGACGTATAACGTCATTACCAATCAAAACGCACGTTTATTTAAATGCAATGTGTGGACTTTTTACACCGATCTCACAGTACATATTTTACTAGGTGGCTTATTCGTTCGAATGACCACACCTAACCCCACCCCCTAAACCTAACCCTCACAGAAATCATGCTAAATTATGATTTATTGAGCATATACATTTTACGTGCACATCCGTTCTCTGGGATCGAACCCATGATAGCATGATTGCATATCAAGGTATAATGCAATAATCTACCAATTGAGCTACACGAAACGCAAATCACAGTGCAAATAAAAGAGTACAAAACATTAATATGAAAACGACCTTTTGCCGATAGGGGCGCAATTGTAGTATACGCTCTGATGGGTCGTATTCCAGGGATTTGGACAAACGACCTATACGAGCGTATTAGTTGGAGGACAGGTTGTGATGGGCACTAGTGCACAGAAGTGACAGCAATAATTGATCGTAAAAACACATCCATTCTGTGACTTCTGAAACTTCCAGAAACTAATTCCAGAAAGGAAAGCATGTTAAAACACAGCTCCAGGTCTAGTACACTCTTTAAAATAAAGGTGCTTAAAAGGTTCTTCACAGCGATGCCATAGAAGAACCATTTTTGGTTCCACAAAGAACCGTTCAGTCAAAGGTTCTTTAAAGAAGCATCTCTTTCTTACCTTTTTATAATCTGAAGAATCTTCTTTTGCCACAACGAACATTTTGTGAAACAGAAAGGTTCTTCATATGTTAAAGGTTCTTTATGGAACCATTTAGACAAGAAGGTTCTTCTATGGCATTGTTAAGCACCTTTATTTTAAGGTTAGAGGAGTGTAGGGTTGAACAAATTTTCAGTCATTTTAACCTATATTCTCGGCGCTGACATTTACTGTCATCAAACCCAGATGAGCTTATGTTACTGCCAAGCTCCAACAAATGTAAAAGCATCATAACAGCTGTCCATATGACCCATGCACTACATTAGAAGGCTTCTTAAGTCATCGGATGTTTTGTGAGGAACAGACCCAAACTGAAGCCATTATTCACTAATCTTCCCTTCTGCTGAAGCTGAAGTGTAGCCCACCTTCACACATGAAGTTCATCACTGAACAATAACTTGTTTCAGTCTATTTTTCATACAGGGATTCATAAGTCCTCAGATGACCTGCAAAGCAGTACAAGAGTAAATAATGGCAGATTTTGGTTTTTGAGTGAAACGTTCCTTAATGCTCTCTAATCTGCTTGTGCCGAAGCAAATCACCACAGATTTCCTTTTATTTCAGATGCAACTTTTTGCAATGGCCAGCAGGCATTTAAGTGTGTGAGCCGTCCTCGAATGTCCCAGCCAGCGGAGGTCAAGAACTGACATATCGAGTTTCAGATATCAACACATCTTATTTAGTTTTTACTAAAATGGTCTGATGATGAATTGTGTGAAATTTTGTAAAGATCGATCAAATTGTCCTAGGAGTTTCACAATTCACTAAATTTCACAGAAGCTTATTTGTTTAGTTTATTATGTATTTTGAACACGAGGTGGAGCTGCCAGAACTTCATAGTTGTCTTCAGGGTTAGCTGGCGAAGACACAAATCCGGTTTTGTAATGATACATGAATGCATTTATAATATAAAACATCTTGTAATAAAATTTAATTTGACAGATGTCCAAGAATGGTTTAATTTGACAGACTGACAAGAACAGTTTGGTCTCTTATAAAGCTTTAGGGACTAGGGCAGGGTCGAAAAGGAGGTTGTTTAGAAAATTAAAAATTAAAAAAAAAATTATAATAATAATAATGATGGAAAATTATGTTACTAAATGTATGATGCTGCTACATATCATTTTCAGTAGTGTGTCAGCAGCTGTCATGGGCAATTGAAAGAATATATGAAGTGTTTCTGGGAAGTGTCAACTTTTACAAAAGAAATGGTGAGATCATTTTCATTTTTGGGTGTAGTGTCTCTTTAAATTGATTTAATTCAAATCTAATAAAAATGTCAATAATATTTAATGTGAATCATTCTGAATTTGAAAAAAAAAAAAAAAGTTTTGACTTCAACTAGAAACATATGAATAATGAACTGAATCAGGTCTCACCAATCACTGTAAAATCCAAATTTTTATCCAAAACTGTATCAACGGAAAGTCTCCTAGCAGAGGTTGACAGAAACAACAAGAAGTATTGCAAGGAAAATAAGTTATATAATGAAATTAATATTATTATTATTATATGATTAAATGCAATAATAGTGCCATAAATTATTATGATTACAGATTATAAATGAATAAAGAACACAACACAACAAAGACGCATGCTCTCCTGAAGAAGAGGTTTACAGTCTGTTTGACTCATTTTTCGCTCCCTGTTATGACACACTGTCCTGTGACATGGAAATGTGTGTGTTAGATGTCAGTTATGGACCACTCTTTTGGCTCCTGACAGGGTAATCGGCTCAAATCAAACTCCACCAATGTAAGTCCCCTTGAAGCTGAAGGTAGCTTGGGTCGTGCCCTTCTCTCAGTGAAGTTCTCCTCTGGCATTTCACAAAGGTGTCTATTGGCCCACAGACACATTTGTCACTATAAGTGATGTTACTGATGGCAATTTTCTCGTGCCACAGTGCACATCATCTGCTGTAGTGATGTAAAGAAACCAAGAACCAAGAATGGTTTAGCCCACGATCTCAACACCTCTGTGTGGAGATCAGGGAAAAACAGGAGGCCCTGGTGTGGAGGTAACAGCCTACTACGCAAAAAAGCATTCATCAATTTTACTTTTTGGCAGTTCAGCCTGTTTTTCAGCAGGCCAATCAATGTTCAACTTGGCCACAGCACGAGAAACTACCTCCAGTAGCTTCTCATACTGGGGAGACTGACGGAGTGAGTCCAAAGCCTCATTGACGCCCTCCACGTCAACCTCCTCAGAGGAAGACAGGCAGAGCATCAAGCCCTCCCCCTGGGAGTAAGAAACTGCAGTGTGGGTTTCCGATCCCTGAGAGAGAGTGCTGGATCTAGTGGGTGAGGAAAAAGAAAGGGACTCGCCCATCTCCATTCCCTCTGCCAGATCCAATTGCGATCCCCATGACCATGACTGCCACTCTGCCTTGGCAGAAGCGGGGCCAGAGCCACGAGGAACCCTAGCGGAGGCTTCCTCTGCAAAGAGAGCCTTCTGGGAGTGAAGTGTACGCATGGAAAGATGCTCGTCCCTCGAGAGCTGACTCAGCATGCTCTCTAATCTGCTTGTGTGTATCCCCGCAAGGGCTGTACAATAAATCGAAAGCCTGCGATGTGGACGCGATATTACTCTGTTCCAGAGCATATGCATGACTGCAGCCTTGAGTAGCAGCCTTACTAACCAACAGAGTGAGTGCACCTCCGTTCTCCCCAATCAGCTCTGCTCTAGCCATCTGCGTAAACGCCCACCATTAAAAAAAACAAACAAACAGAAGGCAGGAGAGGGACAGAGTAGGATTATGGCTTCTGTCAGATCAATAGTTAGGCAAATTAAATCGAAAGAAAAACGTTATGTAACTTAAGCTTTGAAAATACAGACAACGAACAAAAAAGATAATTTGCAAGAGCTGCGTAACAATGCATATCAAGAGCATCCCTTATTGCGTGTTCGCTATTCCCAATTCAGAAGACCGCACACACAGCCTATTATGTCTCTAAATGCTTCTTATACTCGCTCCTCTCTTCCCCGAATCCCGCGTCACGGACGAGCCGTTCACACTTGCCGCACTCACGCAGCCTGTTTTGTAACTCTCGGTTATGTTCTCGCGCGGCCCCGCACCGCAAATCTCCACGAGCGCATCTGGCAGTATGGATGAGGCTTGACGCACGCGCACAACCTGCGTCAACTCGCGCCTTACTTAAAATGAGTGTAAATTCAGTCTTAACTGCTTGCTAATTTCACTTGGATTAAATGAAACATTCAGCACAATTTCCACTTGTTCTTAAAATCCCAAATACAATGTAACATGTAATACTTTAATGATTGACTAAAGAAATACAGTTCTTTGTTTATATAAAAAATAAATCTTTCCAGTGAAACTCAGTAAGTTAATTCTGTAAAAGAAGTTATACCATTATAATCTTGTCTGCTGGAAAAAATAAATAAATATAAATATATATATATATATATTATATATATATATATATATATATATATATATATATATATATATATATATATATTACCCCTCCCAAAACACAATTGGAAATTGAATGGATTTCAGGGTTATAATGGGAGTTGTATTGGTTTTAATGTAAACTATAATGGTGTCTATTTGATGGATTCTATTGGTAGGATGTAATATGGAAGATGGCAACCAATAGAACAACAGTAATTCTAATCAGTAATTGGAGTGATTACACACATGATTCAGAGCGTGGTCATGCTGAAGGCATTCCCAAAGTGTTTCGACGCAGCTCAAGTTCCTGCAGAGGAACAAATAAACGAGTTATATAAAATCTAATTTCTTTAAAATGAATGCATGTAATGCTGTCCTCTGACCTGCATGAAAATTTGCTGCCACCACATAGAGTTAAGGCTGACGACATATGGTGTGTCTGGTTTCTCTGGGTTCTCTTACCATCACAGAAAGCTGATCATGTGTGACGTTGTCCTCTCCTCAGGTGTGTCATCAGCCTCCAGCGGCCAACAGGAGGATGGTGGGATGTGATTGACAGGCTGATCCTATGGCAGAGCAGCAGCGAGACACAGGTGAGAAAACCAGTGCGGCTTCATCACACTAGACACCAGATGCTTCACAGCCACTCTGATTGATAATGCACTGTATTCAAATAAAGAAAACATCGCTTATTCACTCTTAGCAGCCACAGAGTTGTTCCTGAAACACTACGTGATGTTTCAATAGCATATACAAACAACATATTGCTCATAATATTTCATAAAGACTTTTATTAGACCTGAGTTTGTGTGCCGCAGCTCATGGTCCTCTCTGAATTTGCACCCTCCGGCATAAATAACAGCAGAAAACAAATCATAATAAACACAGTGCATCTTTTCTTCTGATTGCTTCTGATCTTTTATCCCAGTGCTGTCTCTCTTGTGCATAGTCAAGGTCCTGCAGTTAAAGGTCACTGTACAGATACGTCACTAATGTGCAAAGCTGATAAGCGCTTCCTGCAGTATTTGCATTAGCAAATGGAGAAAAATGCAATAGAATATATTGTACTGTATATGAAAAAAGGCTCTTTCAACAGCATTTGTGGCATATGGCGTGTTAAAAAAAAAATCACAGTAAAAACTATGGTGATGTGATGCAGAGTCAGAGACATTCGGATCCATTTGCAGTATATTTATTTAGAGAATGGTCAGACAGGCAGTAATCAGAGAACAGTGTCAAGTATGTCAAAGGATATCCAGAATCAGTAACAATACCAGGCAGAGGTCGGGGCAGGCGGCAGAGAATCACAGGCGGTATAAACAAGACACAGCAGGAACAAACACAAGGAAACCACTCAGAAATGTCAGACTGTGCTAAACAAGACTTCGCAATAACTCAGAGTCCAAACACAGTATAGGGGAGAAACTGATTGGAATGCGTTCTTTTTAAACTGGAGGGTTTTGTCTGAGTATGTTCTCACAACATTGAGCAGCGACTGATGAGTGGAAAAGCCACGAACTGTGAACTAACAAAATGCTGCTTGAGGACGTGGATCAAAACGGTAAAATCCCGTCAGTTCGCTATAATACACAGTTTAATCTTGACTTTCAGTGTTTATTACTGTGTGTTTATTGGCATGATGGTTTGGCCATAATAGTTTAACTTCGTCAGTGCGTGAAAAACATAAACAAATTGAAAAAAATCTTAAATTTGTTCTTAAACAAGCTTTTCAAAAGAATTTGGTTAAACTGTATAAGCTGAATAAGTATGGAGTTGCTTTGCTTTTTTTCTGAACTGGTGTAATAAATTTTAATCTTTTATTAGGCTATGTGTTGCCTGTGTTGTTACTGTTGTCATATTGTGTGTGATTTTAATTTAAAAACCTATTTTGGGTTCATTTAACCCAGCAGTAGGCCTATAGTAAATTTCAAACAATATTTGAATTAAATAAAACAGTCCATGTTTACTGATATATTACCGGATATATAATGTATGTATGTATGATCTACTGTATAAACAATGGTTTCAGAGCAATTTGTTGTAGCCACTTACTCTGCAACTACATGGAACGAGGGGGGAATAAAGCACCACATTAATTTTCAGCCCGCAAATGTTGTATTTATTGTTGATTGTTATTTAGGCCATACATACCACGTGATATTAGAATAGGTACCTCTTAGTTTCAAAATACTTACAGTGTAAATGATTTGTAATTTTACAGGTTGTTACCTCTTTATTCCCCAAACGTCGCACATTCTTCTGCCCCTATACCTACATGGAGGTACTGCATAGGTACAGTACTCTATAATTACAAAAAAAAAAAATTACGCTGTAATTTCAGTTTACTTACACATTTCTTTGCAGGTTGCATATCTGGTTGTTACCCGCTTATTACTAATTACAAAAAAAAATGTTCCCTTATAGCTACCCCCATGTACGTTCTTTATAGGTACACTATAATTACAGAAACGTACACTGTAAATTCAGTATACTTATGTAGTTCTTTGCAGGTTGTAATCAAAAGCGTGTATACCAATTCTTCTGTAAACAATGTGTGTTATATGAGCTGTAGTATTCTTTCTCCTGGGACCCCTCTGATGTTGAAGTTTACTGTGTCCTAACCAGATGCGACGCAGCGATAGCAGCCCTAGACGTTTAGTCTGTCGCTCGGCCTCTACTCCAGCAGAAATCTGTCTGGGCTCCTGGTTAGGAGATGGTGTTATTTTTGTTGGGAAGTGTTTCCCAGCAGCAGGTCAGATTATCTGCCGGAGGTCTCCAGGGCCTCACTGTTTTAATCTCTCAGTGTGACTGTAAGTGATAATAGATTACGATGGCAGAGCTCATCCCGCTGTGACCGCGGTCAACCCCAACGGATCCCTTCAGTCCAATCTAAAGGGATGAATCGAGTCCAGAGCATTAAACTTTATTAGTGACATTTGAGCCTCAGCAGATCATTTTACGGTCAGTTCTCTGTCGCTGGCTTCTCTGACTCAGACACAGAGCTGGTGCTCTGGAGAATTTCATCAGCGGGATGCTGAACTGATCCGTTCGGTATTAAAGCTTCCTTTGAGAGAAATTGGCAATTGATTCTGCTCTCAGAAGAGGAGCGTTAGTGCGACGTCCAGAGAGAGACTGAAGTGGATTAGTCTCGTTTCTGACCTCTGTGTCCAAAAGGGCTGTGTGCGATGAAAGCATCTCTCCCTCTGTGTTGGGGTTTTCAGTATTCATGCACTGATAATGCATTTCCAATGCAGATTTTTCTGATCCTCGCAGGATTTCTGAGAGCAGTATGTGGGCCAGGCCGTTTACTAACTGGATCACGATCCTGTCCGTTATACAGCAAAAGCATCTTTCTCCTTTGACAGTTATTCAGAAGTGTCCATGTATCCTTTTTTTCCCAAGTAGTTTATCATTATCATTATTTTTTATTTTCTTAAAGTATATATTTTAGTCTCCAATTAATTTTTTTTTTTCCTAAAATGAATGGAAATGCTAACAGATATAGGTCTCCAGGTCTCATATTATACAGCAAACACTTTTATTTCCTAGTTAGTTGTTTTTTGGTATGTTTTCTTTTTAAGGGGGGTTTTGTGTGAATGATGCTATAGCTCAACAAACAGAAAAGATCTATTATTAGAGTAAAAGCGAGGCCACTGAGATTATTTTCACTGCTTAGCAACAGCTCAGTGCATCTCTCCTCAGCTCTCATGATAATGGAGCACATACTCACAAGTCTATTCATAGTTCATTAACACTCTTCAGCTTGCACAGGCCTCTCTGCTCGCTCTGCCTACACCTTTGCACCATCCTGTAGGTGGAGGCTCAAGCTGAATGTAAGCTTCTCTCTGGCTCACTTTCTCTGCTCTTGATCCTGTGCTCATCTGGGTCATGACATGCTTTATTATATTACATTAACATGGTCCTTATTTACCTACGTTCACTTATTTTGTTGGTGAAGTTCTTTGCAAAAAAAATAAAAAAAATAAAAATCATATGCATAAAAAGCAAAAAATAAATAAATAAATACAAATTCTGTTTTCATTCTGACTGTTTGTCTGAAACACTCAGTTTTAGTGCTGGATCTCTTGTAAAGTTCCCATGTGATGCTAATTTTCATCATTTAATTTTTGGGGTCTGCTAGAATTTGAAGTTTAAAAAAAAGGCACATTCTTTTTCTTTTCACCCTTGCACTCTCTTTGAAGCCCTGCCTTTCCAAAACTCCCAGTCTGCTCTGATTGGTCAGTTTGCCAAGACTGTTGTGATCAATCAACTGCTTAGTATTTGTGTTGACAATGTAACACTCTTTACCATAATGGTGTGTCAGCTCCAGAGGCTTCATGAGCAGCTGTAAACAGTATCGTATCTATGGTAATTATGCCGTCCGTATTGGAATTCCATTCATTGCTTTTTTACCGCACAAAATCAGCATCTCCTTGACATAGCGATATCACACTGGTCTTTGAGGATGAGCCAAAACTGACATAGATTGTCATTATGCTCATTTGTAACATGGTGATGTAGCCACATCACAAAAATAAATGTCAGGACTACAGACGAGGCAAATGTTTTCTGTTAGAGAGATGAACTCTAGTTGGCATAAACTTTGTGCTTTGTCTCTTTGTAGATTGTTTACGTGCACAAACCACATTACACACTAAAAGAAATATAAAAATAAGACTTGTAATTAGACAACCACTGTTATGATGTCTTACATCATTGCAAAAAGTTGGAACAAGTATTAACGTTCCCTGCTGTTGCTCGTCAGTAAGTGTTTTGAAAACATGCTCCAAACAAACATATGATCCACGAGATCCACGAAGCTGTTGAGAATTAACAATTTATTGATTCCTAGCACTGGGGTCAAAGGAAGGCTGCAAACAGACACAAACACTTCTCTTTAAACAGGATGCATCAAAGCAAACATTCCCAAAGCATCACCTCCTCTCCACATCCATTTGTCCTGTTGTCGGGAGCAGCTCGAGCATGTGGAGTACATCAGAAATAGTACGGGACACCTGTCTACTCTATTGAGTGTAGACGCCGTCATGCATTATGATGACTTCTATTTACTTTTGCTCAATTGCATCTGGTGGAGACCTGTTGTAGCTTTCAACATCCACAAATAACACAACATCTGAGAACTAGATTAAAAGCTGCAGTGAGTGCCTGAGTAGCTCTCAGTGCTTCACGTCTATGGAGTCAATATAATATCACATATATACGCAAAAAAATAAAGTTTTGCAAAGGAAAATAAAGTTTTGCAAACAAAAATTAAAGTATTGAGGAAAATCATTTGCTTTTTGCAAACAAAAATAAAGAATTGCAAAACATAAATGATACCGCGCGAAAGCAATGATTTTGCAATACATATTTTCCATGGTCATATCTACAATTTTATTTGCAACACTGATTTTATTTTGCGCGTCAGTCTAGTTTGAGCTTGCGCTGCAGTTTTTCCTGTGCGCTTCATTTTGTCTGCGCGTCTCGCTTTGTGACGCTGTTTTGACGTGGGGGTGGAGTCAAGGGGCAGGGGCGTGTACAACATGCCTCCCTGGAAGTGACGTCATCGGCCCGAGACGCAGCTCACTGATCCAGGTACTGTCATGATGAGCAGATGCATGCGAGTGGATCGCTTCCTTTTATTCACTAGCATTAAAACATGCATGGTTTCGTTTTATTAACTTTTATTAACAAATGTATATGTGTATTAGCAGCGTGTTGCTCAAGTTAAAGAAGTTGTTACCATGCACATCTATTGTTTATTTCTCTCGATGTGCACTCTTTTACTGGCATAAAGTTGGCTTGACGTTGGACGTTCGATATTCGCAAATCTAGGGACCGTCTCTAAAGTTACATGCGAAAACTACTATACACTTCTCTAACGTCAATAGCATGCAAGGAGAATGACTAACAGTCATGAAAACAACTGTTAACTGTTCATCCAGGTGTCAACTATAATGCACACCTTTTATATTTTTTTTGATAATTATTAAAATAAACTGTAAATCATATGTAAAATATTGCTACTTTTCATTACCAAATGGACGTAAACACTAATTTAAAGCTCAAAAGCTCAAATGAAAAATAGCAATATTTTACATATGATTTACAGTTTATTTGAATAATTATGAACAATATGAACGGTGTGCATTATAGTTGACACGAAGATGAACACTTTACAGTATGTTTTATGAAAGTGAGTCATTCTGTTCAAATGCTATTGAGCTTTAAATTTGTATTTAAGTGCATTCGGTAATGAAAAGTAGCAATATTTTACATATGATTTACAGTTTATTTGAATAATTATGAAAAATATGAATGGTGTGCATTATAGTTGACACCTAGATGAACACTTTATAGTATGTTTTTATGAAAGTGAGTCATTCTGTTCAAATGCTATTGAGCTTCAAATTATGGCATATTTTTAAATTTGAGCCCATTCGGTAATGAAAAGTAGCAATATTTTACATTTGATTTACAGTTTATTTTAATAATTATCAAAAAATATAAAAGGTGTGCATTATAGTTGACACCTGGATGAACAGTTAACAGTTGTTTTCATGACTGTTTGTCATTCTCCTTGCATGCTATTGACGTTAGAGAAGTGTATAGTAGTTTCGCATGTAACTTTTAGAGACGGTCCCTAGATTTGCGAATATCGAACGTCCAACGTCAAGCCAACTTTATGCCAGTCACACACTTTTATAGCATTAAATGTGTATTGTTTCATTTGTTTAACTGCATGTGTATTAACAGTGTTTGTTTAAGATCTAACCTGTGGGAGGACGCCAGCGCACAGAAGCGTTCTTTGTTCACATTAGTTCAGAGTTACTGCTAGTTTTAATGTAAAATTATGCAATTCACTTCATAAACTATAACGTACATCATTAAAGAGGTCTACGACTCAAGTTTTATATCGATCTCGACTTCGTTTTTCATTTACATAACTCCTGGCATAAATTAATAAATGACTGTCATTGTAAGATAAAAAAAAAAATGAAGCTCGAATCTTTTTGGGTTAATTTTGCCACGAGTTTAATGCATAAACAAACCCGCGTGACCATAGCAACCTGAGATTATCAGAGATTGATCAAATATTTTTATCCATCCCACAGTCCGTTGATCGTGTCCTTTTTATGTAATATATGTGCATATAAGGCTTTTATTATTTTTTTATCATTATATATATATAATATATCCAAGTGGATGCTGCACACTGCTGGTGGTTGAGGAGAGACCCCCCACATGATCGTACAGCGAATTGGGTGTACAACAATACATTATAAAACGCTATATAAATGCATCATTCATTTTATTCATATAGGCTAACCGTATATAATAATTGATAATAATATTATATTAAATAGGGCTATATTTTTATATTTATTGTTATGCTTATTTTCTCTTTTAATTCGTGTATTGCTTACCTAATTAACGTTCTTTGTTAAATTAGTGTTTTCATTTACAAATGAAAACTAGCGAATTATTCATTTATAATTCTAGTATTTATTATTATAGGGTTATTGTTAAATTCATCCTCTAAAGTGCACTTTAATGAAAAGTGTAATGAAAAAGTAGCAATATTTTACATATGATTTACAGTTTTTTTTAATAATTATCAAAAAATATAAAAGGTGTGCATTATAGTTGACACCTGGATGAACAGTTAACAGTTGTTTTCATGACTGTTAGTCATTCTCCTTGCATGCTATTGACGTTAGAGAAGTGTATAGTAGTTTCGCATGTAACTTTAGAGACGGTCCCTAGATTTGCGAATATCGAACGACCAAACGTCAAGCCAACTTTATGCCAGTAAAAGAGTGCACATCGAGAGAAATAAACAACAGATGTGCATGGTAACAACTTCTTTAACTTGAGCAAACGCTGCTAATACACATATACATTTGTTAATAAAGTTAATAAAACGAAACCATGCATGTTTTAATGCTAGTGAATAAAAGGAAGCGATCCACTCGCATGCATCTGCTCATCATGACAGTACCTGGATCAGTGAGCTGCGTCTCGGGCCGATGACGTCACTTCCAGGGAGGCATGTTGTACACGCCCCTGCCCCTTGACTCCACCCCCACGTCAAAACAGCGCCCACAAAGCGAGACGCGCAGAAAAATGAAGCGCACAGGAAAAACTGCAGCGCAAGCTCAAACTAGACTGACGCGCAAAATAAAATCAGTGTTGCAAATAAAATTGTAGATATGACCATGGAAAATATGTATTGCAAAATCATTGCTTTCGCGCGGTATCATTTATGTTTTGCAATTCTTTATTTTTGTTTGCAAAAAGCAAAATTATTTTCCTCAATACTTTAATTTTTGTTTGCAAAACTTTATTTTCTTTTGCAAAACTTTATTTTTTTGCGTATATATGTGATATTATATTGACTCCATACACGTCACCATTCACCTCCGCTGATCAGGTAAAGCAGGCACTGAAGGTCACCAGATGCAAATATCTACCACAATGTGGAGGAACTGGAAACGGGCTGTTTTTGGCTAGTGAGGAGAAATGCATGAGGTCTGAAACATGGGGCCTTTCACACAGAATGTATTTCTGCATTACACTGTTCTGCTTTTATGTTGTTTTTCTATGTAAATGTGTTTGACCCATTTTGCCGCAAAAACATGTTTTTTTGTTTTGTTTTTGTGAATGGCCTTTTACTATAAGTTTTTTTTTTTTATATATAGTGCAATGATTGCTTGTATGTCAAAATTAGAGCTGCCCTCAACTAAAGATTGTTCTGGTCGACTAGTAGTCAATCATTTTAATTTTTTTTGAAGCATTTTTCGAGTTTGTTCAATTTTATTTTTAAATCATTAAAATGATACTTTAGTTGCTTTAATTGCATAATTTGCGCTCAAGCACACGCATAAAGCGTGCCACAGCGCACCAGCAGAAGAAATGATTATGAATGTGTGATGGAAAAAAAGTAAGGAGGCTGCATTAACATTTTAATAATGTATTGATACACTAGTGCTTTCTTCGGTTTTAGATTAAGAGATGAAGTCGGCGACACTGACTCATCTCCGCAGCAGTGATGCGCCTGTATGCATCTTTCATACGGATTACATAACCTGAGAATATCTGTATTCATTTTAATACTTTTTTTTTTTTTTAAATAGACATTTTGCTTTCTATAGATATATTTTTTTATACCTGTAAGAAAAATATACGCAGCGTTTCGGAGTTGAGCTCAAGTAAGCGCATCCTGTTTGCTTTCATTATTTTATATGAGTGCAATGATTTGTTGTTATTGTGAGTGCACACAAATAACATTGGGTCTTTCCAGAGTTGAAAGATTACTCTTATCTGAATAACCAAAAATGAGGGAGTATTTTAAGTGCAAGTGAGCACACTGGTGCCTCCATCTGTCCTGCAGTACGCTACTGTTTATTTTTCTTTTTTGAATAAGAAAAAATGGTGGAGTTTTCTATTTTTTGAGTTTAAGTTGAGCGGCCATGTAAAGTTGCTGCTACTAACATATTTCAGATGATAAGTCGTATTTGAGGTCGATGAATGATAGGCGAGTGTTTGGATGTCCTGCACTGTAAAACCTGACAAGTCACAGTAACTCAAACCGTTTGAGTAAACAGATTGTCTTTACTTAAACCATGTAAGTTTTAAAACTTTGCAATGATGTAATCAAGTGATTAATTAAGTGATGATTGAGCATTAGTGATGAACAGCTGCTGTTAACAAACAGCATCACCAGCTCCACTTATTAATAACCAGACTGACTTTATTTCTGTCAGACGTCTACAGAATATCTTATTGAGAATTAACTAAGGTTTTAGATGTTGATTTATTGTTTCATTTGAATTAACCATGTTAGAGATCAGTGTTTGCTTTAGTTGGGCTCTTGACCCTTGATTTCTGTCTTTGATTATTTATTTTTTTTGGACGTTGTAACCATGTGTTTTTGAAACATGTTTGTTATGACTCAAAAAACCCAGAGAAAATATGATCAGGTATTAGTTGTTGTACAGCATATTGGTGATGATGATCATCAATTATGGAGCTGTTCAGAGTTCAAAATCTTATTAAATAGGTGTTCTATAGTTAGTTCTGTTGATTACAATGAAAGTCATTCAAAAAGTCAGTGGTTCTTTCATAATCAGTTAATATACAGGACTTTCCAAACAGTTTGGTCTTCTATGGTGGAAATTAGTCACACACAGACATCAATAATCAGAATATGAACCTCAACAATGGTTACGAAAAAAAAAAAAAAAAAACATGCTGCAATGCATGCTGGGTACTATTGTAGTACAAAAACCCATCCATGGCTCCCAGCATGCTCTGCTGCATTGTTTTTTTTTTTTTTTTTTTTTTTTTTTGTGGTCACCATTGTTGAGGTTCATATTCTGATTATTGATGTCTGTGTGTGACTAAGTGACTCCACAGAAAACCAAACTGTTTGGAAAGTTCTTTATATTAACTGATCATCACAGAACCACTGGCTCTCAGAATCACTTTTACTGTAATCAATCCAACTAATTACATAACATCTATTTCATCAGAGATTAGACTCCAAACAGTTCAATAATCAATGATTATCATCACCAATATACAGTATAACAACCAACATCTAGGTACAGGTTAGATAAAAAAAAAAAAAGGCTAACCTGAATGCACTGTAAGTTGCTTTGGATAAAAGCAGCTTCTAAGAGTGAGTGTGTGTATAACACCTGATGATATTTTCTCTGGGCTTTTGAGTTACAACAGCCAAAGAAAATACTAAGACAGAAGTCAAGGGTCAAGAGCCCAACTAAAGCAAACACTGATCTCTAACATGGTTACTTTAAATGAAACAATAAATCAACATCTAAACCTTAGTTAATTCTCAATCAGATCTTCTGTAAACGTCTGACAGAAATAAAGTCAGTCTGGTTATTAATAAGTGGAGCAGGTGATGCTGTTTGTGGGGTTGTTTAATCAGATCTTGAGAGATTTAATGTATTTTATTTCAGTTTATTTTATCTAACGCTGTGTCTGAAGTCAGTTGTAGTTCTTGTGTTTCTCTTTTTCTTCAGTAATTCTGTTTGTTAACAACAGGTGTTCATCACTAATGCTCAATTATCACTCAATTAATCACTTAATTACTTAATTGGAATGTATATCTTTTCAAAGTGAACTCAACTGAATTAAGTTCAGAGTACTCACAACTGTTAGTTTTAAAACTTAAATGGTTTAAGGCAATCGGTTTCCTCAAACGGTTTGAGTAAACATAACTTGTCAGGTTTTTAAGGATATCTGTTTACTCAAACGGTTTGAGTTAAGCTACTTGTCGGGTTTTACAGTGTGCCCGATGTACTGTATTACCACATAGACCAGCCGTTAACGATCTGCGTGACTTTGCCAGTGTGGATTTTTAATACAGTTTTGGTCGACCGAGACTCTTCTATTCGACTAACGGTTAATCAACTATTAAGGGGCAGATTTTGAAATGAACACGAGAGTCCCCACACCCCGGATCAGTCAATGAAATAAAGAAAGATCATAGCATTTCACATGCATTTCGACATGAAGGCTTATTTTAAAATAGACTAATATGTATATGGTGTAAATTTGTAAATGTTGTGTATAAACTATATTTATTTTTACTTATACATGTTAAAGAAATAAAAATAAAACTGTAATACTAAATTTTATAGCCACTAGATGTCTGCATAGCCTTTTATATAAATATAAGGTGCTATAATATCTAGATGGTGAAACGACTTTTTAATAGTTTCAAATAGTTCTTACTATAGTTTTTAATAGTTTTAATTTTAAAGTCATTGTTAAAACAAAGTACTTAGAATACATTACTTTTATATTGAGGTACTTGGATTACGTTACTGAATACTTTACGTTACAAAATACATTTTAAAAGTAACCCTCCCAACCCCGTGTATATGTATGGGGGATCCCAGAAAACAGGCTTAACCTACCATCACATTAAGCCAGATCTCTCAGTTGATTTACTAAGCCATGCTTCTTCTTTCTTCTTTTGTTTAATGACAATTTGCATTCTCAGTGCTACTGGGCAGGTATGGAATCATCTTTTAATCTTTAATCATTCCTTAAATAATTGTGAACAGAAATTGTCTTACCTTATCATACCCTGTATGTCATCTCAGTTCCCTGTTGATACTTCACTCATACTGCGTCTTGTTAAAGACGCTTATGGGGAAAACTCCTTTTTCTTCGATGACTGAAGCCTTTTTTTTAGTAACGCAGTGTAACTGCATGGCCATTAGTTTGTGCAGTGAATATAAAACGAACCAATGACTCCACACCAGAGTGACTATAGATCTTCACTCTACAAAACTGAGAAAGCCTTCGCCCTGATCAAGCCTCGCAGTGGATCGAGAGACCTCTTCCTGCTCTGCCATTCTCGCAGCTTCTCGCCGCCTTCGTGCCTGCAGCAGCGACATCTGCTGTTATCCGGCGGATTAAAAGAACAAATTTCCGGCATTGTTTCAAATGCTGCACCATTTCTGTCACTCTCTGCACGCCGCTGACGGTCTCGGTGAGTGCGTTTCATGCAATAGCTTGACGCTATTAAGCTAGCATACTCTTCTTTGGCCTTCAATGCCCCATGGGAGTAAGACCCCATTCAACTAGAGGCGTGGCCTCTTCCTGGGTTTGGCCCATTTCAGAAATTTGTGAGGCAGCAGGCTGGGCCTTGCTGTCCACATTCACCAGATTTTACAGTCTGGATGTCCCAACCTTACAGGCACGGGTCCTTTCTGCATAGCAGGGCACTTTGTCGTATGACTACCAGTTTGGAGTTTGCCTCCTTCAAGTATGCTCTTGGCCCTCAATGAGTTCCGAGGCTGTACTGATTATTCTGGAACAATTATACAAGGCCGGCCGACCTTTCTGAGTTTGCCTATTGCCTCTTGCGGGGTTTTCCTGCAGAACCCTTGGTCCCTCTAGGCCCCGTTGGGTGCTTAAGGCAAGTTCAAGTATTAGTCGTTCCTCTAGCATAGCATGCTTATGGGGAACTGGTTCCTCATAAGCATCTTTAACAAAACGCAGTATGAGTAAAGTATCGACAGGGAACGTACTCGGTTACTAATGTAACCTCGGTTCCCTGAGATACGGAACGAGTACTGCATACTTTGCCATGCTATGTAGCTGCACGACTCAGTCGACGCTTCAATCGAAGTAACCTGAGGATCCTATGGCGATGTGCCACTTATATAGCCAGATGCCCCCTCCCATTCTGGCGGGCTTTACCGCCATAGGCTCGTGCAGCTCTGCTGCCGAGACATAGGTATGTTTTATATTCACTGCACGAACCAATGGCTGTGCAGTTACACTGCGTTACTAAAAAAAGGCTTCAGTCATTGAAGAAAAAGGAGTTTTCCCCATAAGTGTCTTTAACAAGACGCAGTACTCCTTCCATATCTTAGGGAACCAAGGTTACGTTAGTAACCGAGTATGTTTTAGGATCCAAAAGTTAAAGCTGTAAGTTTGATTGATTCATATATTTACCCAGGTATATAACCGGTTTCCTGAAATAAGAAATGCCCGGTTTAAAAATGCATCTGCATGAGCTGAGAGGCAGGAACGCTGCTGCTGAGTTCTAGTGTTTCATTTGTCAACAAACTGCTCTCATTCACTTTTACTGAAGCGAGTGAAACTGCCAATACGGCAACAACAAATTTCTGTGAAAAAGACTAATAATAATAAGGTCTGAAGTTAAGAACACGCTACAAGTTACTTAGATGTAATTTCCTTTCCCTATTTAACATTGTTAACTTAGAACTGTTAAGGACACCTTCTGTTTCTGCTCGTGTCTTGAGTCAGATAGCATCATATTGTTGGCAGTGTCTGTGTCTGCTTTGCTAATGGGTGGCAGACTGCCGGAGTCATCAATATTAATCGTGTTGTCTTTGTTCACTCAAAGTGATTTGCTGAAATCAAAGGGGCTGATGGGATATACTGCTCAGTCCCGCCCGCTGATAGACCCCTCTGCCTGGTCTTAAAGCCTGCGGCGTTACGTTACAAAACTTCTGCTGGGCTGTTTAGGTAACAATATTTAATTTTTGAAATATCACCATCGCAGCACCCCTAGCTGAGACACTGTTTCTAATGTAATGACGTTGCTGACATGTCTGTGTGTGAGAGAGATCTGCAGGTTTTGTTATTGTTGTTGAGTCGAGTGTGACGTGGTTTATGAATCATTATTAGTCTCACGGTCAGTCAGTGAAGCTGACTGTTTTTCGACTGTTTACTTTTGACTTTGTTCTGCAAATTCGGTTATTATGCAGCAAATATTCACAGGTAATTGTGCTCCTGCAATGACTGAGACTGATCACGTTATGTAATGATGGTTGATCTCTGTGAGATCCTGCTGTCCCTTACGAAAAAGAAGTTTATTCAAGTGTGCTATTAGTATACTTCTTTTAAACTAAAAAATAGGAGAGCATGCTTTTAGTTGACTTCTTATGTACTTCTCAGAAATGGGCTTTATATACTCCTCAAAAATATACTTAAAATGACTTGTGCTCCTAGAATCTGTGTTTTCATTGTTATACGGTAGTGGGCGCTAGTACACATCTTCTGTACAGAATTTCCAAAAAACCACAAGTGAAGAAGAAGTAGAAAAAACACATTCTAACACATGTAATCTAACACGATCATCTGACATGAAACAGCATCAAAACTCTAATGTTTTGGAATAAAATGTTGACCGATGAAGAGGTAATAATTACAGTCAAGCTTTGGGGTGTTTATTGACTCCATCTACATTTTGATTATCAGTCTTTTTTCAGCTTTTTGTTCAAAATGTTATTTCTTTATTTTTTTAATGAAACTTACCCACATTAAAGTGTTTAAAAAAGAATGCATGAAGCTAGAATAAAATGTTTTTGTTTACAAGCAGATACCCTGTTCTACAGTATCTTTGGATGTTTTGTATGTTCAGATATTCATATAACAAAATATATACAAATTAAAACCTAAATAGGGACATAGTAGTATACTTAACATATGATGTAAAGTTCACTTAAACTTGAGTATACTTGCAGTATAAAACTACTAAACTAGTAGTTTACTGAGAGTATACTTCAAAGTGTACAAAGTATTTAATTAGTAAACTATCAGTATACCTATAAGTTCACTTTTATTATAATTGCAGTACAAACTACAAACATAGAGGTAAACTAGTTGTGTACTCAAAGTTTGCTACTGTTATACTTAAAGTGTACTTAAAAGTATACTTTTATATACTAGAAAGTGGGCCAATTTAGTCCAAAGGTGTATTGAAATAGTACTTACAAGTATACTACTAGAACACTGATATTTGTATACTTGCTACATAAAGTATGCTTAAAAATATACTTGAACTTTACTTAAGTATACTACTTTTTGGTAAGGGGTCCTTTATAAAGCTGTTCACTGAAGGGTCACAAGTCCTAAATCATTCAGACTTTCTGTTAGCCAGACGTTAATGGTGCTATACGTATGTGATTTCAGACATGCACATGAAGAGATCACGTTTACAGGAGCTCCACCTACACTCTCTGAGCATGTAAACTCACGTGTCATGTTAGTCAAGGTTTCTGTGCATGGCTGATTTCACTCATGTGGGAGAGAGAAAGACAGCAAAAGAGAGAAGTGTTATATAATTTCTCTTTGCAGGGTTGAATCATCTGACCGTCTGTCTGGCAAACCAAAGGCCAATTGTTACTGCTAATAGATGACAGGCCCATCAGGATTTCATGGACATATTTTTATGATTTTTGGTGCTCAAAATGGGGTGATCCTTTCACTTTTTTGTGTTTGTTTTCTTTTGCAGTCAGTACAGTAGTAAAAATATGAAACACTATCCTGGCCATTGCTCAAATCTTCTGGTGCTCAGTATGGCCAGTCCAACCATGTTCATTTTATTCAATGCAGTTGGCTCCAGTACAGCAGCAGGCCACTTGAACATTTGTTGATCAATTTATTTGGGTTCAGAATTATGGATTTTGATTTGCTAATAATGTTTTTTTTTTTTTTTTTTTTTTTTTTTTTTTGTGCGTGCAACATTCGTGGAAATGAGACAAAAGCATAAGCTGCTGCAAATCAAGTGACGTTTGGTTGAATTTGCTTAAATTCTGGAGAGACTGAGATGAGATCAGTGAAATGAAAGCATGATGCTGCAGTTGTTAGATGGAAAAGAGGTTTTATGATCTGTCCCTCCGAGGACAGCAGAGGACTTCACAGTGTCACGCTCCTGACTGCTGGGGTCCAGTTATAAACTCAGTGTCCCTGAGGCGTCCTCGTCTTAAATTCAGGCCGGCGGGAAAGCACTCTAAAGGCTAATGTGTCAAACAGGAAGATGAAAGGAATGTTCTAAAAGCAACTCATGTGAACACCTTAATCATAACATTGTCTTATTCAGAATAAGGTAAATAATTAGATTACTGATGTTCATGTAAATGTAGTCACTGTGAGATGTAATGTGCTGATGGATCATGGGAAATCTTACATTAAATGCCAGGTAATAATGCAACCAAAATGCCTTTTGAACAGATCACTGAAGCCACATTCGGAGGTCGTCTGTGACAGATCGCAGCCACTTTTGAATGCAATAGGCCATTCTCAGTGGAAAAGTGCCCAGGCAACATTGCTCAAAAAAAGTTGCCCCGTGTATCATCACTCTTAAAATATTTGGCACAAAATGTATGTTAATGACAGATGTACTGTAAAGCGGGCCAGCTTCTGATCGATTATCTGCCCTGGGCTCGTCACGTATATGTGAGATAACCATGATCACTGAGCAGAATATGCTATTTAGATTTCAGCCTCCAATAGTCTGGATTTGAAGCAAATCCAGAAAAGCTCTCTTCAGTGCTATAGTGTGATCACGCACTGAGTACAAAAAAAAAAAAAAACCTTAGTCTTTTTAGTTTAAGGCTTAGTATTCTTACTTAGTATTTTTGTCTTGTTTCTAGTCAGAATATATATATATAAAAATAAAATCATTATTCTTTTACTAGATAGGCAAAATATGATGCAAGATATTTAATGTTGTTTCCTGGGGGAAAGAAATCTAAATTAAGTGCATTTTGTTTAACACAAGTAAAATTATCTGCCAGTGGGGTAAGAAAAATAATCTTGTTTTAAGAATATTTGACTTACCCCAACACTGGCAGATTAATTTTACTTGTTTTAAGCAAAATGTACTTAATTTAGATTATTTTTCCTCTGTAAATTTTAAAAACATTTTGCTTATCTTGTAAATGCATCTTGATTTAAAAATTAGGCAAAAATACAAAGACAAGGCTTTTTTTTTTTTTTTTTTTTTTTTTTTTTCTCAGTGTGAAAACCTGTGCAGTTTAAATTCAGCTGGAGGCTTTTACATCATGGCCATGAGCTGAGAGAATTTACATTTATCAATTTGGCAGATGCTCAAGTGAAACAGGAAGGACACCCCTCCCAAAAATATTCATAACAAACAAAGTTACATATTGTTGAACATCTAAGTTTTTCCAGTGATTAACACTATTCAATATAGTGCTGTTATGTCAAACTCCAGCTTACCATTTATCATTTATTTGGCAATTACAATTACCTAAATAATGTTCTTAATATAACATTTTGAATATAGAAATATGAAAAGTTGGGAAAATTAAATGATGATATTATTATTTATAAGAAACAACATGTGACATTTCTTAATGAATTAATCACAGAATCACTCATTCAGTTTCGTTCAAACTGGGTGATTCATTCAGGAGTGAAACTTAATGAATGGGTCACTGATTCATTCACTCATGCAATTTGTTCAAAAAAGCTTAATCATCCAAGAGCAATACTGCACTCTGTATTATTTTTCTGCTTTGTTTGGAGCTATAATCACTGGTTTAATTTCACAGCAGTGACTAACACTGCTGATGTTTCATTAGTGCAGGCAGGTCTGGGAGACATGGGCCACAGTTACTCCGTGACAAGAGACTCGTGCACTCTCGCAAAATTATTGTTGTTGCACAGCAAAAAATCCAGAATGAAATCAACTCTGCTGGGAGTACATGTGAGACCACACTCAAGAGTGTGAAAGTGTTAAAATAGGAGTGTTAAATTAACACTGAAGCAGGAGTTAAAGTTAATGAGATAATTAAGTGATTAACTGAGTGATGATTGACCATTACTGACGAGACCTGATGTTAACAAGCAGAATCAACAAAGACGAAAATCAAAAAAATTTATGTCACCATTATAGTGGTCAGTGTTTGCTTTAGTTGGCCTCTTGACCCTTACATTTTTAAAATTAGATTTGGTTTGGCTGTTATAACTCAGTTGTAATAGAGAGACGAGCAAAAATAAAAACATGATTGTGTGATATTAGTTATGATTTTACATAATAATTATTTGATCTGAATCACCAAACTTATTTAAAGCCTAAAACATAAAGGACATTACTAAGACAATTCAGGTAATAATTTATTCATGCCACAGTGCATCATGGGAGCCATGGCTGAATTTTGATAGGTGGCACCCAGAATGCACTGCAACACAAGTCTCCTGCAACATGCTTTTTTTGATTGTCACCGTCGTTAAGGTTCACAGGTTGATTCTTGATGTTTGCATGTCTAAATGAAAGACCTTTTTGAAAGATTTTTGAACAAACAACTTTTAAGAAATTCCACAGATTGTATTTAAAATGCTGGTAATCCTATGCTGAAGAATCATTCGGCCGCAATAATCAACAATGAAAGTTTAACTCAGTGATTCAGGGAAACCAATATTTTTTGTTTGCCCGTCTGTTTTATTATTCCATTACAACAGCCAAACAAAATCTGACTTTAAAATATTAAGGGTCAAGAGCCCAAGTAAAGCAAACATTGGCCACTATAATGGTGACATTAAAATAGTGATTTTCGTCTTTGTTGATTCTGCTCGTTAAAATCAGGTTTCATCAATAATGGTCAATCATCACTCAGTTAATCACTTAATTATCTCATTAACTTTAACTCTGATTCAGTGTTAATTTAACACTCATATTTTAACACTTTCACACTCTTGAGTGTGGTCTCACATGTACTCCCAGCAGAGTTAATTTCACTCTGGATTTTTTGCTGTGTGGACACACTCTTAAATGAGAATTGATGCCACAAACTAAAATATAAGATAAAAAGTGTCCAGTTGCTTGAACAGCACTTGAGGTCTATCTCATGTGAAATTAAGGAAAATATAGTCATTTTGCTGAATGACCCATCAAGCTCCAGTGCTTTCTGTAGACTACTTTATTTAGTTTACTTTGAATAATTATGTTTTGAACAAGAACAACTGATTAGCTGTTTTAGAAACATGGTGCACTTACCATAATTCACAGTGTGATCTGAAAATCTCTGCACCATTCTTGGGCAAACATACAGCCTTCATTCTGAGCACACTCACACCAAAGTACCTGCAGTAAAGTAACGTGAACACAAATGCACCCCAGTGTAACTTTATTTTATCAATACTAACTCCTATGCTTAATGGACACAGTGACACAGAGGCCGAGGTGACCTGTTTACATGTCTGTCGACAGGATGAAGATTAAATGTTTATTTATATGTTTTCAAATACCCCAAGAAAGTTCTGTGGTCTTCCTTCATGTGAAAATAAGCCTGGGAGACATTTATTATTTTTTTACATTTATTTTGACAGTTCAAGAGAGACTGAAAATGACTGGATTGGAAAGAAGGGAATGGTCCTGATGATGTGTTAAAAATGTGACATGAACAAAACAGACAATTATTCACAAATATTTCTGTGGCTATTAATTGTCAACCGGGATTGTGACAGTTATAGTCTGTCCAGTCTGTTTTCTTTTTCTTCTCTTTTATCTTCTTTTTGCTAAGTATGCGATTTGTTGTGCAGTTTGCACTATTGACCGCAATTAGGACCAGCCCATTAACTGAAGTATCAAGCCTCACTAATTCGAGACTCTAGTTAGGGAAAGTGTCTCTGTCTCTCTCCTTCATATGTCTGAAGGTGATGAGGTGTCTGTGCACAGACAAGTGCTCACCTCTAGCTGAGCATGTTAATGAGCTCGCAGGGGAATAAATGTGTAATATGCCTTGAGAGAAAGAAAAACTTGTAATGTCAGTTGGCTTTACACTAGTCCTCTAAAAGCCATTGCCCTTAGACCATCCATTAATGTCATGGTCTTACCAGAGATACTCAAGCCCTCCCAACCTTACAGTCACACAGAGTGTGTGAAACACATTGTGTGCTCAGTGTTTCATGAACTGCATGGAAATTGTTCATTAATTGACTTTGTTTGCAGGCCAGGACTTAAAGGGTGAGTTCACTCAAAAAAATTAAAATTCTGTCATTACTTACTCACCCGCATGTCGTTCCAAACCCGTGAGACCTTCGTTCATTTCTGAACACAAATTAAGATATTTCTGATGGAATCTGAGAGTTCTCTGACCCTCCATAGTCAGCAACGCAACTGAAATGTTCCCAGACCCAGAAACGTAGTAAGGACATCAGTAAAACAGTCCATGTGACATGAGTGGCTCAAAGCTACATGAATACTTTTTGTGCGCAAAGAAAACAAAAATATCATAATTTAACAATTCTTCTACCTCAAGTTATGTCTTCCGCCATTTTGGAGAGTACCCAAGAACATAACATTGTTTACGTAAAAAGCGCATGCATGAACGTAATCGATGTGATCAGCTTTGTTTACACTTAGGGTAAAGCGTGTTGATTAGGGGTGCACCCGACGCTGAATACCTTATTCGGAAAGCCACGGATAATGGCTTTAAAAAACGAATAACGGAAAACGAATAACGAATAATTCTGCACGAATATTCGGCTGAATGTCTGGTGTTTGCTAGATTCACAGGTGAGCCAGGGGATCAGAGCAAAATTTTACACACAAACCTCTTAATTCACGCAATAATGAGTGTGTGAAGTGAATTAATGTAAACTTTATGAATGAAAAGACCGCAAATCAAACACCGCATTGCTGTTGCCTCTCCGTGCATCTCTCAGAAATCAGAGCTTGGCAAGAGTAATATTACCTAAAACAATACATAATACACATTCTACTGTTTGTGTATATTTAAAAAGCAATGTTTTAAACCTTATAGGCTACAATATGATACACAAATGAATGGAATAAGCACAGCGCGATTATCAATCAAACAGCCGCGTTGCCGTCTCTGCGCGTCTCCGTCGCTCAAAAAACAAACCAGCTCTCTATCAAGAGTAGGCTAATAATCAACTTAAATACAGATACTACTTGGCTTAAATGTTTGCTTCCTTATCTTTTGCTGGTTTGCGTGGCACACGCATATTTGTTTAGTGTAGTTCAACAAAGACTCATTTAAAGAGTTCTGCATAATGAAAATGTGCCCCTTGAATTTATTCAGTCATGTTCAAATGATCACTAAATGTTTGTCATGAAATCTTCCTACTTGTATGATGAATTAATTTTTTTTAGAAATGATAAATTTTATATTTTAGAACACTGAATAGGGCAAATAGTTGAAACACACATATTTATCCATACTCTGTCCTCTTTTTCCCCCCATAGGCTACTTTTCCAGAACTGCAAATTAGGCCTACTTAAGTGAAATACTTTTTTAAACTGCGCAGGAACCGGTGAGCCAAAGGAAATCATGTTGTTTTACATAAACCTCTAAAATTACAAAGCAGTAACAAATGTGCGAGGTAGCTAAATGAGTTTATGAAAGAAATAATCTCATATAAAATAGCAGTTGCCATTTTCCATGCATTTCCTGGAAATGACTTAAATCAATTTCCATATTTCAAACCTAAGTAGGAAGCCTTACTGTTTTAATTTAGATATTTATCGGATCACAAAAGGTCCCAAAGCTGGGACTTGAACTCACATTCCCCGAAGCACAACCACACTGCATCTCGGAGCACTGCCTGGGTATCGGCTCCGACTCTTAGAAGATATTTAAATAAATGTTATAATCATAAAAATATATATGTTATTTTAGTTAAACACGGCATATTTGTTCAGTGATAACTACAAAAAAGATAGGCTGTAAAGCCATAAAGTTCTGGTTCAAGCTCCGCCTACTTCCGGTTTTATCCGAATACAGATACAGATAAGAATAATTTTGTGATTGTTACAGATACAAATACTGGCTTTGCTGCACACCCCTAGTTGTAATACTCTCCAAAATGGCGAAAGACAGTAACTCAGGGGAGAAGAATTATTGAATAAAGTCATTATTTTTGTTTTCTTTGTGCACAAAAAGTATTCTTGTAGCTTCGCAAAATTGAAATTGAGCCACTGATGTCACATGGACTGTTTTATTGATGTCCTTACTACGTTTCTGGGTCTGAGAACATTACAGTTGCGTTGCTGTCTATGGAGGGTCAGAGAGCTCTCAGATTTTATCAAAAATATTTTAAATTGTGTTCCGAAGATGAACGAAGGTCTTACAGGGTTGGAATGACATGAGGGTGAGTAATTCATGACAGAATTTTCATTTTGGGGTGAACTAACCCTTTAAGCCCCTAATGTTTTTAGCAGTGGTGTCAAAATTATCAACTGCTGCTTTGGTCTCTTTTTTCTTGACAAAAATTGCATTTATTTAGATGCAGAACATCTTTACAAGCACGCCAAACGGGAGACTTCTCAGACGCGTACTCCACTTTGCCTCAGCGGCAGGGATGTGTCAAACGAGCGCGAAAATGGTACAGATGAAGAGGAGCTTCAGTAGAACATCAGTGAACTGCGGTCAGATGAGATGTTGTCTGGCAATATGTCAGTAATAACTAACTTTCCTCTCCTGTTAGTTACTTTACTGTGCTCGTAATGCATGCTCTTCAATCGCACGCACAAATACTGCGGTGCACCGTAGCCTGTATCATTTCATATTAAAGCACAAATGAAACTACGAGCATGCGTGACAGATCATGTTCAGCAGTGGCAGCTCTTAAAGTAATAGCAGCCAAATAATCTAACAACCAGCTGCTATGATGTCTGTTCGTCAAAGAACAAAAGAAAAAAGAGGAAATCAATAACTTTTGTAGAATTCATCTATATAACTTAGAATTTAGTGTTTGATTACTTTATTCAATATCTGTATATTTCCTACTTGCTGAAGGGCAAGGGTAAATATGACATTTATAAGTAATTTGTTGTTGTTATTTTGTTTAAAGTCTAATAAAAGTTAAAATTGATAGTTCTCAATTATACTGTAATGTTGAATGGCTATAGTCAATGGTTAAATATTAGGAATAAAGAACAACTTCAAAGAGACATCAGTAGTACTGGTATCAGTGATACCAAAGACTATAGAAATACAAAGACGGTTCAATCCAATACTTATGAATGGGAAAAACTGCAATGTGCAATATGACAGAATAGTCCCTCCTTCTAAATTAAAGAGCCAATCGCTGATCATTTAAGTCATTGCGTCACTGTAGCAGCCTTTAGAAGCTCCGGTTCCCATAGAGGACCTGAGGCAAGATCAGCCAATGCTTAGTCACAAGCGCGTTGGCTGATCTAGCCTGAAATATAAGCTTTTTAAACGGTATTTAAACATAAGAAGCAATATTCATGAGGCAGTTCATTTCAGATTTTGTTGCTGATTTGAAATATGCAATTTACTTGCAAGTTCTGCAAGCAGTTTTTGAGGTTTCAGGATCCCCCATTAATTTCGATAAGCCTTGGTGTTGTCTAAGCTGCAAACTTGGCCTTGATTGCAAATATGGGCACCGTGTGAACAGACTTTGGACTTTGGTGATACTCGCCTTCAGTCATAAAAAAGATGCCACTAAACAAATATTAAAAATATACTGTCTTTATGTTGTTTCTAAATTCATTTGAAGATTGCATGTGAAATTATTGCAATCTAAAAGTATAATTAAATACTTAAATTTTTTAATCGATTGACAGCACTAGTTTTTAGTAAAGCTCATTTTCATGCCTTTTATTTTTTACATTTACATTTAGTTATTTAGCAGACACTTTTATCCAAAGCAATTTACAAATGAGATTTTTTGCCACAAATAAAATCAAATGTCTGACTGTTTGTAACATTAACCTATTCTGAACACACGTTCTGAAATTAAAGAGTTAAGATGAATATCTCACACTAAAATTACTGCCTGTGTGACTGTCTAACCGGTTGTAAGCACCTGGTGAGGCCTTGGCTTTGACCCCACCATGATTTATTCTGCTGTGTGGGTGTGTTGGGTCACAGTCCTGTGATGGAAGACTTGAAGACTGTGGAGGAAGATCTTTTATTTTATTTTTTTTTAACAACAAATGTATCTTGTAGTTGATGTTGCCTTTAGGATAAAGTCAGTTTCTTTACACATCCTGCATCTGTCATGGCCTGCATGCTGCAGCACCGAAAGCAGAGCTCTGGCGCTGAGCCTATTTTTGAGAGCATCACGTGCAACTCAGCAGAAAACACCCTGACTATGCACTATGTAGGCTTTAATGAAGCAGCATACAATACTCAAGTGAAGTATTCACACATAGTTTGAACAAGGACTACATGCTCCACACCCATTGACACAAACCTTTCTGTTAATTAAGATGATTTATAGCTGCACTTTGGCCTTGGGATCTGTGTAGATTAATTATCATTTAGATGTAAATGTTACACTCCTCCTCATATAAATTAGACTTCATGATAGTCAAGTTTGAAATGATTTCTAGTAGCTCACTCCTGACAACCATTTTATCATTCATGGCCTTGGAGCGATTGAGTGTGGTTTTCCAGAAATCCGTTTATTTTCTGTATAAAATCATGGAACTTGACAGAAGTGATGTCGGTTGAAAGCACAACATTAACCTGCTGCTGAAGCCACAGACCTGCACTCTGTGCATGCCTTCAACTCAAGACGTTTGAAACAGGCCGTACTCCATGTTGAAAAAAACTAGGTATAATGGCAGCTGGTTTGAGCTGGTTTAAGCTGTTCGATAGTTGGTCCTGAGCTGGTTTAAGCTGGTCCTGAGCTGGTTATAAGCTGGTTTGATCTGGTTTTAGCTGGTTATAAGATGGTTTGATCTGGTTTAAGCTGGTCCTGAGCAGGAGCTAGTTGCTTAGGACCAGCACATGACCAGCTTAAACCAGCTCAGGACCAACTAAGGACCAGTTTAAACCAGCTCAAACCAGCTTATAACCAGCTCAGGACCAACTAAGGACCAGTTTAAACCAGCTCAAACCAGCTTATAACCAGCTCAGGACCAACTAAGGACCAGCTCAAACCAGCTTATAACCAGCTCAGAACCAACCTAAACCAGCTCAAACCAGCTGCCATGCTTCAAAACATACCTAACCAGCATATGCTGTTTTTTTTTTTTGTTTTGTTTTTTTTAACAGGGCTGTCACATTCATAGCTCTGAGCTGATCTGATTCTTGGCAGTGCAAGCATCATGCACACTTGTTACACACATTATGAATAAGTACTTCATATGCACGAGATTGGTTATGAACTGTGCACCTGTAGTAATTGAGTGACACTAGAAAGATACAACACACACAGGTCATCTGTTGCTTCTGAACATGAGTCACAGTTACACTGATTGAAATCATAAATGATTCTCCACTTGAATAATGTCGATACTGATTATTCCTTATGCATTCTTGTCCTCCAGGTCCCTTAGTGTGAATCTACCATGGACCCTGTGCTCTGTCAGATGCTGGTCCTGGGAATGGCTGCAATGATGGCCCATGCGTGCCCCAAATACTGCACGTGCCAGAACCTCTCTGAGTCACTGGGGACCCTGTGCCCGGCCAAAGGCCTGCTCTTCGTGCCACCTGATATAGATCGCAGCACTGTGGAGCTCCGGTTGGGGGGAAACTATATCCTGCAAATCACACAACAGGACTTTGCCAACATGACAGACTTGGTGGACCTTACGCTCTCCCGCAACACAATAAGCTACATTCAGCCCTTTTCCTTCGGGGACCTGGAGACCCTCCGTTCTCTACATATGGATAACAACCGTTTGGTGGAGTTGGGCCCCAATGACCTGCGAGGGCTGGTCAGTCTGCAGCATCTCATCCTCAATAACAACCAGCTGGGTCGCATCTCCGAGAAGGCGTTTGAAGACCTGGTGGCATCGCTGGAGGATCTGGACTTGTCCTACAACAACCTTCAGGCTCTGCCCTGGCATTCAGTCCGGCAGATGATCAACCTGCACCAGCTGAGTCTGGACCACAATTTGCTGGACTACATCCCTGAGGGGACCTTTGTGGATCTGGAGAGGCTGGCCCGCTTGGACCTGACCTCCAATCGGCTCCAGAAGCTTCCGCCGGATCCCATCTTTGCCCGAGCACAGGATTCTGAGGCAATCACCACACCGTTCGCCCCTCAGCTCTCACTCAGCATAGGAGGAAACCCGCTTCACTGCAACTGCGAGTTGCTTTGGTTCCGGCGTCTGGAGCGAGATGATGATCTGGAGACTTGTGCCTCACCTCCTGGCTTGAAGGGCCGCTACTTCTGGAATGTTCGGGAGGATGAGTTTTTGTGTGAGCAGCCTCTGATTACTCAGCACACCCACCGCATGCTGGTTCTGGAGGGGCAGACCGCCAGTCTACGGTGTGAAGCCATTGGAGATCCCACCCCAACCATACACTGGGTGACCCCTGACGATCGACTGCTCGGGAACTCCTCTCGCACTGTGGTGAACCGCAACGGGACCCTGGAGATCCTGATCACCACTTCCAAGGACTACGGGACCTTCACTTGCATTGCAGCCAACCTGGCTGGTGAATCAACTGCTTCAGTGGAGCTGTCAATTATCCAGCTGCCCCACATAAGCAATGGCACAGGTCAGGCGTTGCAACCCAAGTCCCGCCTGTCGGACATTACCGGCAGCTCCAGGACCGGTAAAGGCACTCCCAAAGGCCAGCTAGAGAAAGAAGTGGCTGTGTCTGAGGTGACCGCCGTGTCTGCCTTGGTCAGTTGGTCCGTCAGCAAGACCGCTCCCAAAGTGAAAATGTACCAACTACAGTACAACTGCTCAGATGATGAAGTGCTTATCTACAGGTACGAAGCAGAGTGGCTTCTTTCACATTTCCAGGGCTATGACTGAAATACTGATCCCAGAGAAAGATGTGTCGCAATTTAGCAAACTATAGGGATCCAAGTGCTTTTTGGTTTGATCGGAGTAGAGAGTTTACCGGGGAGATTTTGGTGGGGGGATCTTTCTTTAGAAAAGACTCTCAGTTCTGTCAAGTGTTTTGTTGTTTAGGCAGCAAGCGGTATTCCGAACTGTTTCTATAGCATACATTTGTAAACTGTAGCTGTCTCCAGGGGTTTGTCCTGCTTGTCTGCTTGATTATTTGCTGTCTTCACAATGTAAGTGTATTCTGAGACTCCATGGGAAGATAAAATGTCAATCCTCTGCTCTTTGATTAGGTAAAAGTATATTACAGCAGCTGCTACAGTGCAGTATTAGAGGGGGAAAACAGACAGAAGGAAAATCTAATGTCTTCATGTCAGTTAAGCCATTCACCCATTAATATTTGAAAAACTGCTTGACTCAGCTCATTGGCAGTAATTCAGTGTGGCATCTTTGGAGTTGTGCCAGTGTGAGAGATAAATTATTGACTTGTTTCTTCATAATGGTTCAGTGAGCTGCTCTGGGAAATGTTTTGAATGGCATAATGAGTAAATAAACTCTCACTGTGGCCAAGATTATGCTGTCATAACCAGCCGCAACGCGACAAGATTTCTAGCACAAGCAATATTTCTATCATTGCTCAAAGTAAAAACACAATGAAATCACAGCCTGCCAGAAAGGTGAGACTGAGATCCCTCTGTCTGCATGCTCTCTCAAACTCGTAAGAGCGTGAAACTGAGAGCACACACCTTGTGTTTTGATGATCTAAGATGGCATCTAAGGTTTTCTTCGTGGAAGGATTTGTCAACACTGGACGTTAGTGACGTTTGGTCCAGTGAGTTTTTGGTGTGGGCAGGGCTACTGGTGTGACACTGCTTATATAGAAAAGAGATGTATGCTTATAATATATACTATTACAAAACAAGAATACATGGAAATATTTCCCTATATTCCATGTAATGCTGAAATATTTCCATGTATGGCAAACAGGAGTTTATATTTTTTAGTATACTGCAATATTTGCATGGACCATGTATGGGTATATATCAATACATGTAAAAACTATATAGCAATGAAGTCAAAAACTGCACTGCATGTTTCATGTAATAGCTTTATTGAAAAACTCAGTCTACTTTCAGTATATGAATGATATATAATTCTGTGTATTTTATATAATATATTTATATGTATAAGTTAATATATTGATCATTCATACAGTATATAAGGAAATATATTTTCTTTGCATAAGGCGTCTGGACATCTAGATCTGAAACAAGAGCAAAACAAGCAAATCTAAATATGTAACAAATTTAGCCAAAATTAATGATGAAAGCACAATGGAAAAAAATGTTTTAATGTGGCCTTCAAATAACAAAAAGAAAATGTTGTAATGTGTTAGTTTTAATTAAAAAATCAAGGAGAGGTAGATAAGTCTTTGAAACCAGAGCTCTTTTTAAGCTGTCAGAGTAAAGAAGAAGAAGACGAAGAAGTAGAGAGGATGAGAAGAAGGTGAGCTGAAAGGAGGAGAGCCCGGATGAGGGGCTTTATTTAATGAACTCATGCTGATTGTTTACAGGAAATCTGAGAAGAGCATCACCATTCATTCTGCTGCCCGTTATTTGTGTTTCTGTTCTAATTAAACACAATTAACCTGTGCATGCCGACAGCCTAAAACTGATTAGCATTAGAGATGGCAGAATATGAGACAACATCAACAACAAACCCAAGCAGAGTGATCCGGCTCCAACAAAGACTCCTAAAAGCAGCCATGAGGCACACGTGAGTGATGTTTGAGTGTCGAGGGGTTCACACGGCCTTCTGTTGAAACCTAAAACAAATCTATACAGAAATGAAATATAGCTAGATTTAAATGAAGAATAACTCTGGCATCCTGAAGCTAGTACTTTTATCTATTATGGAGGATCCTGGTTAAAGTAACAGCAGATGTTATATGGGTGTATTAAAGGATGTCACCCTGTACACACGTCTCTAGTGCTGTACATACTGACTACTGCGGGCCTCAGACACGCAGACTCCTAAAAAACACTTACCGCATTCTTACACTGTTTTTACACTCTTGCACTATGGCTTAAGATGGTTTCTTTATTAATATACGTCTGTGATATAAGATATAGGATAGCACATCTGCTCGTGGCAGCAGCACAGATGGGTAGAAGAAATAAAGCCAATTACTGTTGGCTGTCAGCTCAGCAGGGAAGAACTCAAGTGAAGTTCACATAAAAATAAGAGCCGTCCAGTCATGTTTAGTGGACGGCTAAGAACACTTTTGGACGTTTGACTACTAGCGTATAATCTGGTCTAGTTTGTAGCTTCTTGTTTGAAATAGTTGATACCAGGATAATAAGCATTCAATAGGCTGCCAGCTGAATCAGAACAGAAAATGCTGAAGAAATCAACAATAACGTGTAGATGCATAGTTTTTGTTGTTGTTGTTGTTTTTAATGTCAGTGTGTCCAGAAGTAATGAATGCAGTAACTCAAAGCAGAATACACAGCACTGATTGTAGATGTCAAATAAAATGCTTAATTTTTTAAAAAGATTTTTAATGTGTAATTCATGCCTCTAATATTGGCAAATCCAGTAACTAGGTCTTTCCTTAAAATGTTTCATCGTTTTGGGCCACTACCAGCTACCATCAATCAGAGGGAACAAATCTCATTCAGGCATTGCCCTCTTTGTGTGCATTAAGCATCAGATGGCAGCAGTTTATGGGGAAAGAGCAAAAATAGTGCATTTGGGCTATTGACGTCACACCATCCATGTCCCAAGTGTGAACTAATGCTTGAAATCTAATCTGGCACATTTTTAAAATCTGATTTAAATTGGATTCTCAGCCATTGTGTTTTGGAAAAATGTCATGTGTGTGGGTTTTTTTATTTCTTTTTTCTTCACGTCTGTGATATCAGGTCAGATTTCAAGTAGTTTTTCGTAATTTCAGATGACATGTAAGTGTAAAGTGCACTGTAGCATCTGCTGTTGTCTGAATTTCCTCTCGTTCCCTGCTCTGCATAAAAAAAGCATCTGCTAAATTAATAATGCTTTGGAAATATTGTAATTTTGAGTTCTGGGCTCTAAGAACAGGGTTGAAAACTATTTCAATTTGAAACATGGCAGAAACACTGAATTATAATAGGTATAATCTCTATAGAAAGATCAGTTAGTGGAAAGCCAAGAGAGGTAGTGACAGGTTCATTTTGGAGGTGACCTGACTTCTAATTAATTCATTAGCTAGACTTTTTTTTTTCATGTCAATTAATGATGTTTCACAATTAATTGAAAAAATGACAATTTTATTTGCTTATTTTGTTGTGCTACTATTGACACAAGACAGCAAAAAAAAAAACCTTCAACAAAGCAATTGCATAATTTATTCATATTGCAATGCACTCTCAGAGTCAATAACTTTGGGTAGCTATACTCAAGAGTAAATCTAAAATAAATGATCCAGTATCCCCTACAGTTCTTTTTTTAGTTACTTGAACTGTTGTGTAAGTGAAATATATTACGCATTTGTTAATAGAACATACATTTATGCATTTAGCAGACGTGACTTACAGTGCATTCAGGCTAACATTTTTTTTTACCTAACATGTGTTCCCCTGGGAATCGACCCCACAACCTTTGTGCTGCAAATTTTTGGGCTGCAATGCTCTACCACTGAGCCACAGGCACACCAACATACTTTTCCTATTTCACTTTTTCAGCTTTCACAGTGTCGATATTGAGTTGATGTGAACTGTGTTTGATGAGTTTGTGGTTGTGTGTTTGCAGGATGATTCCTCCCTCCAGTAAGGCCTTCCACATCACCAACCTGGTCTCTGGGACTCTGTATGACCTGTGTGTGCTGGCCGCCTGGGACGACTCGGCCACCACGCTCACTGCCACTAACGTGGTGGGCTGCATGCAATTCTACACCCGCAACGAGTACCCGCAGTGCCAGTCTTTGCATGGGCAGCTGCTGGGCGGCACCATGATCCTGGTGGTGGGCGGCGTGATCGTGGCCACACTGCTGGTGTTTATCGTCATCCTGATGGTGCGCTACAAGGCAGGGGATGGCAGAGGGGGCGGTGAAACCCCCGCCAGCAAGCTGAGCAACGTCAGTGAGACGTACTCTCAGACCAATGGAGGGAGACCGGGGCAGGACGGACTGCCTCTGCTGGTGCCCAAAGTCAGCATGCAGGATGAATCTGTCGAATTCAAGTGTGGCTCGCTCCAGAACAGCATGTCCTCTTCCTCCTCCTCTTCAGCAGATCCCACATCCTACAGCCCCAACAGTGCCCTCGCCAGCATCTGGAAGTGCGCGCCTCCCAAACCCCGCACCAACTTAGACCAGCTTCTAGGGGCCTTAACGTCGCTGGAGCTTCGGGGCCAGACCAAGGAGCCACGACCGCCTGAGTGCCCAGTAAGTTCGGCTGCTGCTTCGGCCCCAGTGGGCCCGACTGACAAGGAGCCTCTGTTGGGCCGGACGCTGGACTCGCGGCTTAGCAAGCTGCTCATGGTGCCTATGGACTCCAAACCCAAGAGGAGCCACTCGTTCGACATGGGCAACTTCACAGTGTCCACAGCGCAGCAGCTGTGCTCGTACCCGTGCAGGATCAGCAGCCTCTGGACTAAACGCAGCCTGTCGGTGAACGGCATGCTGCTGCAGTGCGACGAGGACAGGGACAGCTGCGGGAGCAAAGGCACCATCGAGAGCTCTGAGTGGGTTATGGAGAGTACTGTTTAGGGGCCGGGATGTACGAGAAGAAAGACAATATAAACCCCATCATTCATGACTCTGAATATGTTTCTTATTATTGCTATTCGTCTTGCATATCCAGAACAGACGCACCATTCAGGGGGTGAATTCACAAAATGGTTGCACCACTTCTAAACCTGTCAAATCTTTCTATTGACACTTGGTTTTTAGCAAAGTTAAAGTAGTCTCATTGTAGCTTGCGCCTTAAACCCAAAATATACTATGGTTTTTATACACATGTGAGGGTCGGCATACAGTGCGGGAAGCCAAATTTCATTACATGCACTGTACATGCACCATCCGATTTGTTTTGCAGTAATCAGTTGTTCCACAAGGTGGCAACACTGTCTCGGGCCATTGTTTCACTGTAGACAACGAAACGAAATAAACTGAACAAAAAGTCTGCAGCAACAAAGAGACGCTCACATTGACAAGCACTTGTGAGCGAGAGGGTATGAGATTATCACAGATTTGGTTTAAAAGAGTTCAAAAAATATTCGTTATCATCCATAATTTCTGGGGAAAACACATGTCGACCGCCCCCATTTCACGCACAACATCAAATAGAGTATACTTTGAAAGGCTATGCATTCAACTGTACGGATATGCTACCATACGCATACAATAAGAAGTACGGTTTACTTGGAGCTTTAAGGTCCTGACACACCAACATTGGGCCTTTGTCAGTCAGCTTAGTTTTTGTAGTGCGTTGAACTGGTGTCCGTCCGCATTGGTGCCGTCAGTGAGAGACAGAACTCTGGTTGGCTGTTCAGCTTGGTGAAAAGAGAGTAGCCAAGAAAAAAAAACAGAAAGTGATCAAAGCAAGCAAAGAATGGTTTGTAGCCAGTCCTAGTTTCGGTTTCCCTTTTTGAATGACAAATATATTCCATTGATTCCTGCTGGTACAGTTATTTCCTCACGCAAACACAGACTGTACCTGCTAGTTGGCCATTGGCTATAGTCTTTGCAGTGTGTTCAAGCCCAATATTTTAGCCCAGACCAACACGACAGCCAGCTTTAGTCACCACTAGTTCTTTGACGTTGATTTGGTGTGTCACGGCCTTTACTTGATCTGCACAAATCCTAAACCTGCGCAGGCGACGTGCCGGTGGTTGTAATTCATTCCTAGTGAATCCCCCCCAGTCTGCTGTGCTGACTCATTGGTGTGAGACGTGTGTGTGTGTGTGTGTGTGTGTCATCTTTATGTCTTATTAGTGTCTGAATCGGACAGGTTGGAATGAATGGGGGATAAACTCTTGTACTACTGCGGTTTTCCAAAGCTGGTTTGGGAACTGAAGCACATAGACAGAGGAAATTGTAGCAAAGTGCCATGCCAGCAGTTTCCCTGAAGAGCAGCATAAAGACTCTGTGAATATCTTCATGTGCAACACTGTTTATATGTGTGATGAATTTTAAAAGTTATATATTTTTTATCTTGTTGGTCAAACGTGCTTCTTTCCTGATGAAAGAGAATTCCTGAACTTTCACAGCATTTATCTCACTCCCTTCAACTTCTCGTTTAAACATTTTTGAGAAATCATGTGTATGGTTTCAACGAATCCTCAGATATTTGAAGCCGGCTGTTTACGTGTGATGCTTTTCTATATTCCTGTATTTACTAAGGTGATGGAAAGACATGAGACATTAATAATGAAAAACGGCTGCGTGAAGATACTTGAAACGTGTCTGTTGTGTTATTTTAAGTCACTTAATAGGATAAACCTACTTTATTTTGTGTGATTTAAAACACAAGGCTAGTCCAGTGGTTCTCACACAGGGGCCCAGAGTCCACTCAGGGGCCTCCACTAACTTTCAAGGGGGCATGGGATGATGTAAAAAAAAAAAAAATTAAATCAATCTAAATTAAAATGCTTTTCTGCCTCAATAACAATTTATTTATTTATTTTTTTCAAAGAACACAGTCTTTAGAATACTGTGATGGTCAACTGAGGCTGTAGATTGAGAAAGGTTGAGAACCACTGGCCGACAAAAGAATCGACATGCTTCAGAATATCACTATGGGTTCACTGATATTTGTCCAGGTTCACATTCACACCGCAGAATGCGGTGTTACTCCTCTTCGGAGTGTTTCATCTGGTTCTGTTCACACACAGTTAGTTTATCAACAGGAGTGACACCGCATTCTACATCCCAGTTCATTCCTGGAGGATTCAGCCAGCCACCGCTGCATTTATATGGAGTTCAGGAGGACGCTGACGGCTCGTCTGAGGTGCTGGAAATCAGTGTCTGAACTCATTCACAGTTTTTGATATTTCTTCTCTCTTCATAGTCATGTACAATTCCCATAGTCTCATAATGATTTTATAAATGCTCCTTTCTTTTGAAAACTGTAGTCATTGGTGTTAGATGTCAGAGCCCTGATCATATCTTCTGAAACAAACTTTCAGAAGTACTCCAGTGGTGTATGATGTGAGACTGCATCTTTAGTCAAGTCATCTTTATTTATATAGCGCTTTTTACAATGCATATTGTGTCAAAGCAGCTTTACAGTATTAAACGGGGAAATAATGTGTCGAAATAATGTCTTTCTCCTCTGGCCAGGAGTTTAAATCTAGACCGCAGCAGAGAAATTAATGTTGAGACATATCAAATCCTTCTTTCAAACAGCTATACCTCTTTTACGACGCATGGTCTGTGTTCTTGAATGGCCTGGTTTTGTTGGCATGATGTTCACATAATCATCAGATGAGCCAACATAAATGGGTGGTCATTTTCCTTTTCCAGTTCACAGGCATCATTATACTACTTTTTATCATTTGTATCAGAGTCCATCTCAAAGTCTCTGTTCCCATTTTGAATGGGAGCAGTGACATCATATACATTATACAATTATGACCTTACCTGTCTAGCAGCTTTCTGAAATGGACAATATATATTTATATAATTTTATTTATTTATTTTTTTTCAAGGCTAAATAATCTCAGTGCAAGCCAAACCCAATCATACTTAAACATTTTAAAGAATTCACCAATTTAGCAGAAATCACACATTTCATTGAATTCTCACATTCCTAACAACATTTCTAACAATACAGTATGACAGTTTATTTTGCTATTTATTATTTACTGTAATAATCATTTAATTTGGAATATAACTCAAAATTGTAAGAAATAAGACATTAAAAATCAATATTATATTTTGCCACTGACAAAAATTATCAAAAAAGTATGTTGCTAACAAATGAGAACTATAATTCACCCATGTGACATGTAAGGACACCGGCAAATTTTGCCCAATGCTGTAAAATTACAGACTGTTCTTCAGTTAGTTGCTATATCTCTTCTGACTGATCCGACTTAAGAGCCAGAAGTTGCGGCTGACTTTATTTCAGTATATTAATATATTTCCATCTGAAAGGGAATATTGAATAGAGGGTGGAGTTTTATTTCAGCACTTCTCCTCTCATCTTGTTGGAGGGGAGGTTTAAGCACAATTCCCAATATTAGATGTACTATTTTTACTCATTTACTGACATTTCTATCATACAAATGTGGCACTTTCAGATTGTTGAAATGTAGATTACGGTGTCATTTAGAAACGTACAATACAATAATGCAGGAGCAGTCCTCATGGGACAACAACAGGGATTCAGGGTATGAGCCTACAGTTTGATGAACAAAACACAACTGAGAAGAAGTTTAACATTTAGAATACAACCTTTTATTACAGTAATGTTACACATCACAGGTGACGTGAGGATGTGAGAAACAGCTCATTCCCTGTCAGAGGACTCTTGTGTCTGGACTGCATCTCATTGGGCAGCACACTGTGCAGTGTTTAGTAATCCTGACACTCCACAACAACTCAGAGCGCTGCGGGAAACACCCATTCCACTGACATGAAACCTGTGCAGACAGCGGAAAACACATGCTGAGAACTCAACTTTTAGTGAGTGATATTAAGTGTTCATTTACTTTTTGGGGCATTCATTTGTCTTCTCATCGAAGCGCTCCACATCAGAAGTTGTGCTGACTCCATCAAACCCCCCCGACAGCAAACAACTGATCATCAACCACCGGGATTTTGAAGAAGGTAGTAAAGGGGATTTTGTGTATGTTTTTTTGTTGTAAAACATTTTGGGATATTTTTTATTCATTTTGGCATTTCCATGAAGCCTTCTAGAGTTTTTGAGATGCAACTTTCTGCTTGCTACAGTTTCCCTATATTCATAATTACCCAAGCATTATTATAATGTTATTTCAAAGTTTCAGTAGATGCAGATTAATTGTCCACATCTCACTTCAATGCCAAAGTTGCTGCGTGGCTTGTACATAGATGCAATATCACACCAAACGTTGGTTAGTGGGTTGTAGGTTTCTGCACTCAAACGACTGCAACCATCAAAACCACCAACCTTTAAAAAACATGTTTTTAGTTATGGATTCTGTGTATTTGTATGCACATCCATGCATGCTTTTACATACGCGCAGCCTTTAAACTGGGATTGCTTCCATGATTCTGCATTTGTGTAAGGCTTAATATTACAGATAACTAAGACTATTAAAATAAATTGTTATTGAAATAAAATAAAAAAAAATTAAAAATCATTATTAAAAAAAATTATTTTATTTCAGATAGTTCAGCAAGGCAACATTTCTTATTTCTCATTTAGTTAAATTTGAGGCACTAAAATAAATTAAAACTGAAATAAAAATTATGAAAAACTATACAGACAAAAATATTTTTTCAAAATACTTTTTTAAAAATTTGTTTAATTAAAATGATGTACAAAATTATTAAACCTTTTACAAAAATAAAATCAGAACATATATAAAATGTTAAACTATTAAAATGCAAAATATGAATAAAAAGTTAATAGTATGATCAATGATTTAAAAGTAGCACTGATGTGTGTTTAATACTCACAGCATAGACTAGATGCCCGTAAGCAATCACACCTACACCGCTGGGCGATAAGAGTCCACTGGTTTGACTCGGGGTTAAAGCTTTCAGCTGACAAGAGACGCTCTGTCTCAGTATAACCATCACAGATATAAACCTGCCAACCACACACAAATAAAGTATGCATGATGTTCATGACTAAGGCCTTCCACGTAACTGTTGCAGATTGTTCAGAAAAACAACGCTTAGTATATTGCATGTGTTATTCTGTTTCTTATTTGCAGTATTCTCATACAATAGTCCACCATTTGTGCGTTTCAGCTGTCCTCCTGGTGGAGGCTCTTACCCTGCAGTGTGGTGGCGCTGGCATCACTCCTCCGTTCATTCATGCATGCAGTCTGTGTCCACTGGTTGGCGTTAGGATCGTAGCGTTCTGCTGAACTGAGCCGTTCGTGCCCATCAAAGCCACCCATGGCATAAATGAGCCCATCCAGAACAGCAACACTAACATAGCATCGCTGTTCATACATGGGACCCACCTACAACACAACATCAGAGACATATATATACTTTTTAAATGGACTTGTAACATAATAATGTGCTTAAAAAAACATTCATGAAGGTAACATTTTGGTCCAAAGATTATATTATATTATATTATATTATATTATATTATATTATATTATATTATATTATATTATATTATATTATATTATATTATATTAGATTAGATTAGATTAGATTAGATTAGATTAGATTAGATCAACATCACAGTTATTGTAGTTAACTAAAGCTAAAGCCATAAAAATAAAAATGTGGAAGTTTAAAAAAAATAAATAAATAAATAAAATCTAAACTTATTTGTAAAATAAATAAAAACCTTAAACTTATTTTATTTCAGCTAGCAAGACCATTTTTTTTAATTTATTTTAAAACTATAGACATTTTAAAAAATGCAAACAAAAATGACAAAAACACACAACTAAATGACTGAAATCTAAAATGTAAGTCCTCTGATGAGTTGCTAGGGTACGCCTATGTGCCGAGGCTCAGCCACGGACGGCCCTATATCTCTGCATCAGAACATCGTATAGACATGGGAGTTGGTTCTTTTGACTCATGCTAGCAAATAGGACTCCCAACATGCTATGTAGCTACATGCTAATAGTGATTAGCTAAGGCCAGAGATGCACAGCATGACCATCACATGTCAACCAATGATAGTAATCACAAGCCAAAGACTTTCTTTGGATTGACTTCCCCCCACCTAGGAGACAAGAACCATACTGAGATTCCCTCTAGTCCCCTTTTGACCTCTGCTTCTCACAGAACACACACTCATGTTCACAGTATGGCAGAGAGACTGCCTTTACATGTATATATGCACCAGAAAGATGCTAAAAGGACTTATGAGCAACTTTCACTTCTATGCATAACTCTATATCATGTATGTAACCCACACATTTGACTATCATGTCCTAATCACTTATTGTGCATGTGTTTTGAATAACTATTGAATAGTTTTTAGGATTATATTCATGCTGGGTATGTATGAATTAGAAAATTCATGCTTTAAACGTTTCTATCAATCAATACTTTGTAAAATATATTATATCTGGTTATAGAAATCATGTCCAAATCATACTTTGCAAGAGCGGGAAAATTCAGACAATGTAACTGATAGGATAACATGTTGATTTATGTATTGGGAGGAGAAACATAGCAACACCCCGAGCTAAAATAATGTCTAATTGGTTAAGACACCATTTGGGACATGTCCATAAACCCAGTTTAAAAACTCAGGACACCATCAAATTATGCTTTTTGCCTTGTTGGCTTTTAGCCGCTGCGTTTAGTCATTGCTTTTTGCTTTATGTTCTTAATCATGCTTTTTTCCCGTGAATTCTTCGAGCGCTGTTGTAGCGTGCTCTGGCTTGATTGCCAGCAGCTCCTCTGAGGAGAAACGCCACCTAGTCTCATCAAACTTTACTCTTTTCTTGCTTTTACTTTAGTTTCTTTTCTTTTCAGAACACGTTGAGAGTTTCGTGTTCTGAGTTAAGTTTTTGCCGCAAAGCCATGTCTCTGAGGTCACCTCGAGTCTGTGACCGCCTCAAAACTTCAACCAGCCTACAACTCCACATCTTCAGCCAACGCCCAACCACTGGCTTCCCAAGACATCACTTCAACGACTACTGAACTTCCAGCCAATCAGCAACCTCGGGAAACCCCTTTCTACAACAACAGCAACAACAAGGGAATGATGTAAACAAGGAACGCAAGTTAATCAAGATTCTAGATTTCCAGATTCTAGCTGAACTGGTGCATTTAATATAAATTTAAGCCTCACTGAGCAACTCAATGCAAGGGTTACTTAAATGATTGATGGTTGTTTAGGTCTATGCAATTGCACATATTGCTATAAACTTGGGATTTCACATTTTCACTCGCTCAAACTCATTCTTTCCTCACTTTTTCTCTTTCTGCAACTTGTGTGAATGTATGAGTGTGTATGTTTATGTGTTAGAGTAGTTTATTTGTTGGACTTTTGGTAGTACCTAGAATAGTATAGTCCACTAAAGGAGGTAGAGCTTTTTTGCTTTTTTACACTAATTATGTCTCTATTTGTTTCTCTGTTTCTGCTGGATTTACATCCCGTGGTAACTAGGATCTACACAAGCTCCAGTCTGGATCCAGAACACCTGAGAAGAGATGATGCCAACCCCTCAGAGGACCTCAGATGATGCTAACCCAGATACAACATACAGAACTACCACATTTTGCTATAAGTTTGGTTGCATAATTGCTGTTAATAGTGTTAACGTTAGCGTTTGATTACGTCTTTAATAGATTTTTCCGTACATCTCTACCATTAACTAACAGTCACCACTGATAAGCTACTACTAAATATTGTAGAAACTTAATTTTCTGTAAAGTCCGACTCAGTGATCAGCCGTAAAACAGTGATTCTGTTCAAATTCCCTTTAAAATAAAGAAAAGATTCCCTTTGAGCTAAACTGACCTGTTTCCCTTACAGGACAGATCCTTGACCCCTTGATTTTGACAGAGGGAGCGAGTCTGCTTCATATGCACACTTCAGGCAGCTCTGTAGACCACAATGCAACATGATTATGACGTCATCGCAAATCGCATTTAATTTATCCCCACCCCAAACACCTCTATAATAAATACATTTTTTTTTACATTTATAACACCCCAAGCATACCTATATACATATAGAATGGTTCACCAAACAAATTCATAAGGGGAAAAATGTAAACAATAAACCTACCAATAGCAGATTTGAAGTGTTCAAGGGCTTAGGACGTTCCACTTCAGCCCATTCCAAGGGTTTCTCCAGTATTGGGCACTCATGCAATGTAATCAATGATGTATATCCAAGTAAACGAGATGGAGGGAATTTTGCGAGATAAAGGCATAAAAAAATGGACTGGAACGCAGCCTTGTGCAAACTTGAGGCAGCCAGGTATCCCAGAATGCATTTTACACCGACCAGCGAGCATTAATTGCTGGAATTTGCTGCTGCATGACTCTGATGTCTCTGTAGTGGTTATATGATATAAAAAAATTACAATAAATTGTGCGGAAGATTGTGCGTACGTGCATCTCCACCCCAACTCCTTCCCGAAATCACCATATATGAGGCTTACAATGCCTAGTTTTACTATTCATAACCTCATCTGCGTATCATATCCATGCATATTTCATCCACGTGACACCATGTTTAACATCGTCAAAGTTAAAAGACATTAAGGAAATATGAGATACGGACTATAAATATCATTTGTGCCATACACATTAATTTTTATTGCTAAAAATCATCTGGTATCCTTACGTTTTAGAATAAATATATCAAAATATCCACAAAATAATGTTTAAAATAGTTCTCAGAATAATAATTTAGAATAGAGTTGATCTCATTCATTTCCACTGGCCAAATAATATTTCAATTGTTTTAAAAAATTCAGATTAAATTAAATTAATGCAGTTTTGCTGATAAGGTGAACATCTTTTAGCTATTTTTTTTTTTTTTTAGTGGAAAAATATAGGCCTATATTTATTGCAGTGTAAATAAAATTGTCTGACTCTGCGTGTCATTCACAAATTATTTTAAAAAGGAACCTTCAAATCTTACTGTTTTCTTCAAGTTGTATCCTTCATATACAGTGGTATTTTCCATAAAGCTCCGTGCAGCTGTGGTTGTACAGTAAGCTATTATCATTGCTCATATTCAAACACTGAATCCAGCAGTGTCCCTCATAATATCGAAGTAAGTGCACATCATTGATCATTGTTCTTGCTAAAATATTTTCTCATGACCTGAAATCTGCAGTTTAGTCTAAAGATTAATTATTGTGCACCTATAGCAGCTCGCTGTTATTAAAAGAGGAAAAGTGATCAAGTGCATCCGATATGAATAGGCTATGTCTAAATTCATATAATTTTGGTTTAACTTCTGCATAATGACTTTATGTAATGTCAGTGCTTATCTCCATTAATAAGAGTGGAATATTTAATGTAAATATATGTGATGAAATGAAAACAGTTTAAAATCCTTGTTTCCTTCATTACTTTTCTCTCTCCAGGAAAAAGAGTTTGCGTGCAGGTGCACAAATTTTCTCTTCAAGTTTGTTTTTTTCTAAATCCCATCTTTTGTGTAGGAAGTGGGGTACGCCTCTCTCAGGGCAGGTTTTGTGCGTACGCAACGGTTATACATGAGGCCCCCAGTCATTTTGTTTTGAAGCACAGTAATGTTTCATTGTAACTGTAACTTTATACATTTGTTTAACTTTACCGTATTCATTTGTTTAACTTTACCGTAGTGCAGTGCTTGTTTTTATTTTTTGTTTTATGTTTGTCTTATATTTTTTTTTTTTTTTTATTTGGATTTTATTGGTTATTATTATTGTTATTTAACAAAAAGAGGCAGAATTGTGTTTTATGTCATATTTCATTTTATTATACATACATACAGTGAAGATAATCAGAGTATATGAACATATTGCCTGAACCACATATTGTTTTTTTTGTTTGTTTTATATTGTGTACATACATGATCTATATATATATATATATGCTGCCTGATCTACATCTTTGTTATTAATATGTTTAAAAGGAAATGAAAAGAGGCAGTGGTTTTTGATATCAGATTTTGTCTTATTGTAAATATACATACAGTGAGGATAACTGGAGTGTCCAAGGCGAGCTGACTGATGTTATCAAGAATGCTGCTGTTCCACTTGCAGATTATTATTATTATTATTAATAATAAAAGTTATTTAACCAGGCAAGGTGCTTAAGTTGCTAATTCTTATTTACAGCAACAGCCTGGCAATGATCTGACAATCAAAGTTTACAGATATAGCCGATTAAAGACAAACAAACAGGAGAAAAAATAAATCACAGAAGACATATGCGTTAAGAGAGAGTATATACTGAGTCAAATCTTTGATTATGTTTGTGAAGTCACTTTTAGAGTGTAAGTGCTGCTGGTAACAGGTGCAGATGCAGAAGGTGCAGATACAGGTGCAGAAATGTCCATTGCAATTTATCAGATTATGTTCTTACTCAAAATTCACTTTAAAACACAATCGAGTGTTTGAAATAACGTCCTTAACACAAGATGAGTTAGAAAATATATTGTACTATAGTGATAAAGATTAAGTTGATTACCAAATGGTTATTGTATGTAATTTACATTCTAAATATATTTCATTCTTACTGAAATACCCGAGATGCCAATCGTGTGTTTATTGTCTTCGTTTAATCAGCCAAAGCCTTTATATCTGCTTTTTTCATCTATGAAGTAAGCTTGATGTCTTTATGGATCAAGTTATTATTACTCCTGTGAGCCTCACTCTTGTATCTTCTGCGCGAGGGCCCCCTCCGGCGTCGAGTATGAACCAGACATCATGAAAGAGTTTAGCGATCCATAAAGCTCACGTCACGTTTTTTCTCAGTGCATTGAGGCTCGTATTTCATATTAAACTGAGCTTTTGCTCCTCTTCTTTTGTCAGATCAGATTAGATGTAATAATAACGGACGGACACTCAGGACATCAGTGAGGGTGTTTAACAGAAGACAGAAACCCTTACACAGTTTCCTGCAGCTCCCTCGCGAGACGAATTATAATAATGATTAACGGAAATTATTATTATTTAATTAATGTTTTAGCAATACATTAATAATCAAATGAACAACCAATAAAAAACTTCAGGAATGACGTATTTTTGTTGGCCAAAACTCATTTAAAAGTTTTTGGTTAAATGCCTGAAATAAGGTCTGTGTTTAACACAAGCTCTAAATATGTTCATGTTTTATTGTATAACACAAAATACATCACTAATACCCATTTACACTGAGGAAAAAAAAAAAAAAAAACGATTCATTGATTTTTTTTTTTTTAAGGTAAGTGGTTGCGATCAATTTATTTTAGTTACATTTAAATAAAAAAATAGTTGACACTTTCAATTTTAATTTAAATTATTTATTTATTTATTTATTTTATTGTATCTAAATGTAATGTATTTAATGTATCTAATGTATCGTTTATTTGTATAGTGCTTTTCACAATACATATTTCAATACAGCTTTACAGAAAATGCATGTTTCTTCGTTGCAAATAAAAAGAGTAATGTCCATATTCCACAGTATTTGTACATTTCCCAGATAATAGAAATCAGATAAGTAGAATATGACTGTATTAAAGCAGAAATGATGAATACCACTAAAGCAATGATAACAAGCATCTTACATAATGCATAATTAAATATCTTACTGTCTTTTGCCACTGATATTTTTTTAAGTTGTTATATGAAGCTATTTGACAACAAAAGGTTTAAAGTACTGATTTAGATGTATAGAAAATTACTGTACTGAACACTCTATTAAAAGAATATCCATATTAAAACAATTACTACACAAAACAATGCAAAAATGTGCCACTGTGCTTATTTTCTTTCCTTTTGATAATTTTTGCACAAAAAAGCAAAATTAAAGTTTATTTATTAAAACACTACCCCTACTTCTAGTGCTTACTGTACATAATATTCACTAAGCTTAAAGGATTAGTTCACTTCTGAATTAAAGTTTCCTCATAATTTCCTCACCCTCATGTCATCCAAGATGTTTATGTATTTCTTTCTTCAGATGAAAAGAAATTAAGCTTTTTGAGGAAAACTTTCCAGGGTTTTTCTCTGTATAGTGGACTTCAGTGGGGTTCACTGGGAGGAAGGTCCAAACTGCAGCTTCACAGCGTTCTACACGATCCCAGACGAGGAAGAAATTTTATATCACAGGGAAAGTTCTTATAAATGTGTGTCACCATTGTGTGCTTGAGTTGGTTCTAGTTGTAATAGAGTCCTCTGCAATGCTGTTTTTGAGGTAAATGTGAGCCCTCCATCTGACTCCGCAGCTGAAGACAGTTCCCTCCTTTTCACTGTCAAACAATAAAAATAAAAATATGTGAACGAAAATGTTATTGCCATATATACACATATGCACATACATACATACTGTATATACACACACACACAGTCCAGGTCAAAAGTTTACATAAACCTTGAAGAATCTGCAAAATGTTACTTATTTTAGCAAAATAAGAGGGATCATACAAGATGCATGATCTGTTTAATTTAGTACTGACCTGAATCAGATATTTCACATAAAAGATACTGTCCACAAGAGAAAATAATAGTTGAATTTATAAAATTGACCCAGTTCAAAAATTTACACCCCCTTGAATCTTAACACTGTGTTGTCAGCTGAATGATCCACAGCTGTGTTTGTGTTTAGTGATAGTTGATCTTGAGTCACTTGTTTGTTCTGAACAGTTCAACTGTCTGCTGTTCTTCAGAAAAATCCTTCAGCTCCCACAGATTCTGTGGTTTTTCAGCATTTTTGTGTATTTGAACCCTTTCCAACAATGACTGTATGATGTTGAGATGCATCTTTTCACCCTGAGGACAACTGAGGGACTCATACGCAGCTATTACAGAAGGTTTAAACGCTCACAGATGCTCCAGAAGATAAAACCATGCATTAAGAGCAGGGGGGTGAAAACTTTTTTAATTTGAAGATCAGGGTAAATTGAACTTATTTTGTCTCCTGGGAAACATGCAAGTATCTTTTGTAACTTCTGAAGGACAGTACTAAATTAAAAAATATGATATTTAGGCAAAATAAGATAAATGCACACACTTTATTATGTTCAAAAGTTTTCACCCCGTAATGCATTGTGTTTCCTTCTGCAGCAACAGTGAGTATATTAATTATATAATTATAAGATATATGATTGTAAACAGAACTAATGACTGATGTGGTTTGAAATAGGTAAAAGTGCCTGTATTATCAGAATACTGGTCTAATAATTATGCATGCACTGTATATGCTTTTCCACATCATAATTTGCCAGTTTGAAAACGGATCCGGCGCGGAGTCAGCTACTGTCTGGGCACCTACATCTTGGATGCCCTGGGGGTAAACAGATAAACATCAAATTTTCATTTTTGGGTGAACTATCCCTTTAAGACAGCATTGCTATAATTCAGCTTGGACAGAACAAGAGCTTGAACAAGGAGTTGTGCAGCATGTTCTGAAAGAAAGGGCCTGTTCTTCTTAATGTTGAATAAAGCAGATCTGCAGGACCGGACAGTTTTAGCAACGTGGTCTGAGAGAGTCAGCTGATCATCAATCATAACTCCAAGGTTTCTGGCTGTTTTTGAAGGAGTTATGGTTGATGTGCCTAACTTGATGGTGAAATTGTGATGAAACGATGGGTTTGCTGGAACCACAAGCAGTTCTTGTCTTGGCAAGGTTGAGTTGAAGGTGATGGTCCTTCATCCAGCAAGAAATGTCTGTTAGACAAGCTGAGATGCGAGCAGCTATCGTTGGATCATCAGGATGGAATGAGAGGTAGAGTTGAGTGTAATCAGCATAGCAGTGATATGAAAAGCCATGTTACGTACGTAACCGAGACATTAATACAGTTAAACCATGGTAAACACAAATTAACCATCATTTTGCTGCACTAACCATAGTTTAACCATGGTATTTGCAGTAAAACTGTGGTTATATAAACCAGTCCACCTAAAAACCATGTTTACTATACTTTTACTATAATAATATTGGTTAATTGTCATAAGGGAAGTGTTATTAAAATTAGTAGTAGTTCAGTCAGCTGCATAAAGCAGCAAATCCTGCATGCTTTCAGAACAGACTAATAAACACATTTTAGTATCCACTAGAGTGCTCCGTAACACCAGCCACCCTCCTTTATTCCAGTGAGATCCATCTGCTCATGTAAACACATCAACACCTCAGCAGGACAATCTCTGTGTTTATGCACCGGCAGTTTGTATTAATTCTTTCATTAAACAGTGTAGTAATCACAATCTACTATTTGAAATTGCTATAACTACTCTACTACTTAAGATTACTATAGGTGCTAGAGTGTAGTATACTGTAGTAAATACTGTACCATGCACATTCAGTTTACACACTGCATACTGACACTTGAATTCAATCTGATGCATTAACATGCAAAATATCACATTTTTGTGCTTCTGTTGTGTTTGTGTTTTTGCATTATTTGTTTTTTTTTTTTTTTTTTTTTTTTTATTTTATTTTTATTTGTATGTGCACATTTGTGTGTTTTGATATTAATATGAATTGACACATTTGTACATCTTGAAAATGTATTTTTACACATTCTTGTACATTTAAATTAAATATTTCACAATATATTTGTTAATGTATTATTTGCATATTTAAATAAAATCTGTAATTTACAACAAAGTAGTTTCATAATATAGTTGTATTAAGTAATTTTTAATAAAACTACTGATGTGAATTAATACAAATAATTAACTCAACTGTTGGGTAACTTTTAACCCAACTGGATTTTAACCCAATTCATTGGGTTGAAATAACCCACAGATGGGAAAGTGCTATACCAACCCATAGTTGGGTTACTGGTTGGGTTATTTTTAACCCAACATTTTTAAGTGTGTACCCACTTTTTTCTTTGCTGATGAAGTCTTCCAATGCTTTGTGTCTGCAGTCTGACTGTTGTTCTTAAAACAATTAACAGTTGTGCTGTTGAGGTTACAGATGCTCCTGCTGAACGGGTTCTCATGATTGGTCCTTTTTGGATGTCTGACAATCACCCATTTCACCCACAACTTGTACTGAGACTGCTGAACACAACTTACATTATACTAGGGCTGTCAAATGATTAATCACGATTAATCACATCCAAAATAAAAGTTTTGTTTACATAATATATGTATGTGTACAGGGTATATTTATTATGTATATATAAATACACACACATAAATTATATATTTAGAAAATATTTACATGTATATACATTTATATATTTATATTCTTATATTTTTATATTATATATAAATATATTTAATATATAAACATAACATATTCTTCTTAAATATATACATGCATGTGTGTGTATTTATATATACATAATAAATATACACAGTATACACACATATATTATGTAAACAAAACTTTTATTTTGGATGTGATTAATCGTGATTAATCATTTGACAGCCCTACATTATACTGATATGCAACCTAGAGAATATAGATTACAAAAATATAAATAAAATACAGCTGCAATCCGGTGTAGACACGGTGTTAGGAATACCCTATAAAGGTATTATAAATATGGGCTATTTTTTTTTCTTTTTGTAATTTGTCCATAGATGTGCATGTTAAAAAAGTAGTTAAAGGGATAGTTCATCCAAAAATGAAAATGTGATGTTTATCTGCTTACCCCCAGGGCATCCAAGAAGTAGGTGACTTTGTTTCTTCAGTGGAACACAAACCAAGATTTTTAGCTCAAACCATTGCAGTATGTCAGTCTTATAATGGAAGTGGATGGGAATCATGGCTAAGACATACAAAAAAAAAAAAAAAAAAAAAAAAAAACATGCACAAACAAAACCAAATTACCCCCTTGCTGCTCGTGACGATACATTGATGTGTAAAGACACAAAAAGATCAGTCTGTGCAAGAAACTGAACAGTATTTATATAATTTTTTACCTCTGATTTACGCAATTTCCGAACTGTGAGAACTCTCCTGAGTGCGTTCTCAGCAGCAGGCACGTGAGGCGTCTTCTTCTTCTTTTTTTTTTTTTTTTTTTAACTTTGTTATAAGCGCATTACCGCCACCTATTTCTCAAGTGGACCATTGACACTCCCAATTGAGATTGTAGATAGAGTGTCAATGGTATGGTATCAACTCGCTCAGGAGAGTAAAAAATAAAGCACCCATATTACCCCAGATTAGCCTGATTGGCTACCAATTAAATATAAAATACATATAACCATTTTAGTCATTACATTTTAAGATTTGCATTGTAGACCCTCCCTATAACTCAGAATTAATGTCTCCAATCAAGGTCTTTATGATCGTCAAATAAATAAATAAATAAATAAATAAAAATGGTTGTTCATTTCAGGGTCTAAACCAGAAACTAAGGGAGGTTTAACCCAGTTGCTGTTGGGGCACCTTTTGGGCACATTTTGGAACGACATTCCATGGAGTTTGAGATCAGCTCAGTCCAAAGCCAGTTTTAAGGAACTTTTAAAAAACCTTATAAGTTGGTCTTTACTTAATCTTATTATATTTGTTTTTGTTGTTGTGGTTTGTTTGTTTGTTTGACTATATGAATGATTGTTTTGGTTATGTGTTTATGTCATCTTTTGTTAAGGTTTACCTTTTGCTTTGTTTTGATAGTTACTTTATTCTGTGAAGCACTATGTGACAAATTGTCTGGAATACTGCTAAATTACTTTATTGCTTGTAATCATAAAAATTATCAACCCCACTCACACCACTGTTGCTTCATCTGGTCCATGGTACAGAAATTACATACCTATTTTTGTACTGTGTATTTACATTTAATAAACAATACAGACTAATTTGAGTTTTGAACTTTATTGCTGTTAACAGCGTCTGCTGAATCATTCTGTTTAAAATCCTTGCCTTTGCCAGCAGATTACATAAACAACTAGAAATACTCCAGCTCCAAGCCACTCTGAATGTAATTTAATCTGTACTACTGTTGTTTGTTAAAAGCATAGAAACAAAATTAAAACAGTAATTTATTATTATTATTATTATTATTATTTTGATGAATATTGTAACCACTTTAGAAAACACTGAAGTCACTTCACATTTTTACAATACATTTTGATTATAACACTCACATACTTATAATTCAATCAGAATTCACCAGGAGTAAAAAAAAAAAAAAAGACGGGGTAATCTTATTAGCAAGATGAGCTTATGGTCTTAAATAAAGCGCATGCGCTTTATTCTTGTAGCGTTACAATATGTGCATGTGGGAAAGACTGGAAGCTTCAGTCCTGTTTCTCAATCTTGGGCTCTCTATGGCTTTAAAAAACACCAACTGGGCAGTGGTAAATCTAGATAAATGGTCAAAGAAATAGAGGAGGTCAGGAACTGTGGGACTCTGACAGTTAAGGATTTTAAGAACAATTGGTAAGGTGCGCAAACAAAAACCAAGTTGAGGATTTCTGACACAACACTTTTAAACCTGCAGTCGATAAAACTGATCAAAAGGAATAGGTTATTCCCATCAACATGGGCTGCTCTCCCTCTAAAGGTCAACTTTTCAGTAAAAAATCTACACTGTCTGCATCACCAGAAAACAAGAATGCGGAACTGGTTTCTGATGGGGCACAACTTCTAATCAAAGCAGAGATAAGCACAGCTACAGAAGGACTAACACCAACAGAGGTACAAGAAAATGAAAAATATGTGCAAGGTAAGAGATCCTCAGTAGTTGATGTAGTTTGTGATGCCACTGTGACAGTCAAAAAAGATGCAACTGAGCAGATGCTAGATGTGGTCCACACTCAGGATGGACAAAGTGCACAAGAAGGTCTCTTAGAACACCAGAGAGAAGGAACAGGGGAGATAATGACAAAAATTAATCAAGGAAAGCGGAGGAAGCAAAGGAAACATAGACTGAGAAAAAACTCCTACGTGCAATCAAAGGCAGAGTTCATACAGAAAGCCCACCAGGCAGCCTATGTGTACCTGAACCCCAGCATATCAAAATATGAGTCTCTTTTAGGCCTCTTGAACCAGGCTGCTCATACCCATCTCTCTGTACAAACTACAGTAGCATCACTAGTCTTGCACTATGAAGAGATTAACCAGGCTTTAGAGGAAATGGCCTCTGAGGGTGAGCAGCTGCTGAGCGAACACGGACAGGACATGACATGACATGGCCTGCTTCACTTAAAGACTATCCACCTAACCAAACCCAGCAATGAACTAAACTTCTCCCAGCTTCCTTCTGAACTGCTGCAGCAGATGCTTCTTCACTCCACAGCTAAAATTATCTCTGTGGGAGACTCTGTGAAGTGCCTGAGTGACTCAGCCTTACAGGAACTAGCTGAGTACTATGGGTCCCTGTCTCAGATATTAGGAGAGAAGTTGCTTGCTAAGCATTCGGCCGAGGAGCGCTTGAAGCAGGTCTTGTCCCGTGTGGAAGCTGCTGCTCTGAGGAAACCAAGTCCAGAAGATTCTGCTCTTCACAGTGAGGACAGCGGCATAGGTGCAGACAACGAGAGTCAGAATGGCTTGGAGCATCTCCGTCGAAACAGAGGGAGCTCTGGGTCAGGAGCAAACACTGGAATAACTTCTGTCTTGACCACCAGTTGCTCTCCAAATCAGCCGTTCCTTAACGCCAACGAGGAGGTTACAGATAATGACGATGATGAGGAGGAGGAGGAGGAGGAGGATGCAGAACTTGAGAATGAAGTCAGTGGTAGGTTGACCGACAAGACAAGGGGAACAATGTGTGGGTCTTCTGAGCCAGACTCTACCCATCCTCCAGGTCAGGGTAGTCTTCATAAGCAAGACCAGCTCAAGACCAGAAAAATCAGACGGCCCAAAACTGCAGACAATAACTTTCAGGTGAAACTAAAGTACCGGCATTTAAGGGGACCAAACCGCTCACAATCTGCCGAGTGTCTGTGTAGCAAAGCCGAAGGATCAGATCCTAATCAGCAAGAAGGAAACCCAAGGAACAAGCAAACACCTCGCTGGAGGAGAAAAAATAACTTGCCAGAAGAAATTGTACATGGGGGTCATGTTTGGACAAAGATTAGAAGAAGTTCATCGGGAGGACAGTGCGCAGCGCGGTACTATGGCCACCAGTATGGCAGCAAAGGGCCTTTCAGGGCAATACCACCAAGCTCTCCTCCAAAGTTTACTCCAGAACCACCTGGGCGAAATGCTGTCAAGAGGCTTATTAATACTTTTAGCCAAGGGGTGGAGGACAATTCAAGACAAAGAACTTTAGACCAAAAACCAATAAGAGTCAGGGGCAACAAGAAATGCACTCTCCCACTGCTGCAGAATAGCAGAGGAGCTCTTTCCACCAGTGGGGATATCAAGAGTAGCATCCATCCGCTTGAGCCAAGATCTGAGCAACTGGATATAGACAGACTCCCACCTCCACCCCCAGAGATGCTCACGGATAACTCATTTGAAAGCAGTTTAGGGTTGCCCACTGAGGAGGGGGCTCACGATGTGCACTGCAGAGGACAAAGACTCTGTACTTCAACACAAAGTACTTCAGCACACACCCTTGACCAGAATTGTCGCAAAGCTGTTCATCTGCTTGCGGAATCTTCTGCCAAAACAGCCCCGGCTAATGCAGGTTTGCATGGTTCCACGCCTTATCAAGAATGTGAAAACCATAATGAGGGCGAGACTGCAAGTATGCAAACAAAAAGTTTTCCTCCAACAACTTCACCTGTCTCGAGGGCACGGCTTCCACCCTCCTGTCTCACTGTGCACCACACAGTGCCAACTTATCCATCCACAACCTGCCCCCCTAGTGGGAAGTGGACTCCATCCACAGCATCTGCCACCTCCAGTATACACAGATGTGCGATGGCCAAAGAAAACAGCCTTCCTGCTTCTGGGTCACAATCATTTTTTGAAGCTCGGGCCGTGTTCTGTCAGGAAAACAAATCATTCCCTCACACATGGACGCATTCATGTACGTCTACTTTACCTCGGCCATGGGGAGAACCTGCCAGAGGTAGACTGTCAACTACTCGTCTTCAACCTCCTTTTATGGGACACAGTCCATCGGGTCAAAGGTCGTCCCAAAGTGAGCAGCCACAGTCATTGCCTAATGCCAAAAAACAACAGGGCCAGGACAATGATGTCATGCCTTCGACCAGTAAGGGGTGAGTATCTTAGTGTCACTGCATGTGATACAATACATAGCAAATGTAAGGCATGATATAGGTCTGAATAGTTCAAGGATTTAGTGCAGTAGGTGATTTACAAAACTGACACAACAGATGCACCTGATACAAAAACAGTGGAGGATGACCGAGTCTGCTGATTAAATCTTTTTAATCTGATCCGCCTTCATCAACATAATTGTGGTTTTGTTTAGTCTAAAAATAGTTAATATATATAGCTACAAAATCTCAGGAAACAAACACCCATCTCTTTGTAACTGCATGTAAACCATCAAACTTTTAATATTTCAACTTTCAACTTTAAAAGTGATGTCGGTCAAGGGGAATAACCTGCAGAAAGCCAGAAGAACTGAAAGAACCAGTTATGATTGGAATCGTCATAATCATAGGTTACAACGACCCCATGTCAACAACAACAACAATAACTGGCTCTCTGAGATAACAAGAAAAAGAAAGAAGGTGCGGAAGTTTTAACGAAAGGGGAATTGCTCACATATTGCAAGTCTTATATGACAGAAAATGTCTGAAATGAGGGGTTGTGAGTCTGGAGAACTTGAACAGGTTTCATGTTAATCCCATCAGCGGTGTTAATCTGAGTGAGGCTCAGCTCAATCCTTGTAGATTAGCATCGGTGCACCTGTCTGGAGCCCTGAGCTGAGAGATCTACTGACTCACCTGTCCTGATGGCCTACATTAAGAACAGATACAGTAACTAGCTAGCTAGCTGTCAACCCCTAATAAAGTATACTGTAGAATTTAAAGTATTCAACTAACCCTCAAGTTTTGAAGCTGTTTAGACATTTTGTAGACAGAAAAGGCTTTGACAGATCAGCGTCACTGTTATTTAAAAAAGGGTTTTATAACACCATTTGGTTTCTGATTCCTTTCTTGAGTTTTCCTACTATGTTTGTTTTGTGTTTTTTCACAGAGCAATCACAGCGTCCATGAGAGCAGGCGGCAGCGGCACACACTCCGAGCCGTCCTCTGCTGATCTGAACACACACAGCGGGTTTGTGGGTGAGGAGATTACAGATTAGCTGGATTAAGGCCTTTTCTCTCTCCTGAGAGCTCTAACATACGTAGATATACGTGGAAACATTTCCAGTAAATATAAACACCATGATGCTTCAAAGAGCTTAGTTTAAAAAAAAAAAAAAAAAAAAAAACCTGTCTCTGTATATTTGTTACTGTGTCTCACACTGTCTACCTAATCTGTTATTTAAGTTCATGTTTACTTTTCTATTCGTAGCATGATCATCCTTTTGGTTTTGATACGTAACAAAGGATTATTAGGTCATCAAAAAGGAAAGTTTTCTTTTTGTATCCTGTAATTGATTAATCTGAAACCCATCTGTCATGCTCTCATCCTTATTTAACCAGAGCCTGTTACTGGTACTACTGGTTAGAAATATCTAATTGTGAATTATTAAAATATCATTCCAAAAACTGTCTTTTATTATGTCTTATACATAAACTTATGCATATTTGTGAATTTTGTGGTCAAACCCAGGAGAAAAAAAGTGCACTAGCACAATGTACTTAAAGTGCTCTATTTTCACACACTAATTTTGTACTTAATATACTAAACATTATTCTTTAGTCCTTCTAAAGTGTATTCAGCTGTGCTATTTTGGGACACCATTAATACGAACTAAAATGTGCTTTTAAAAAAATTCCTCTGGGTATAAAAAGTATTTAGTTACCACTTGTAGTACACTTGAAACCATCTTTTTTTATACTCTAGTACTCTCAAATGTACAAGTTGTAACTAAAAACTTTTTTCTCTTTTTTTACAGCGAAAGTACAGTATGTTAAAAGCACATTTTAGTTCATATTTATTGTGTCCCAAAATAGCATAGTTGAGTACACAGAGATGTTCTTAACATTATCTTAGTAGGTTCATTTTTAGTATATTAAGTACAAAATTACCCTAATCACAAAGACATGTCCACTGATCTTCAGATGAGATCATTATACTGCTGAGGAAAATGTGAGGAAAACATGTCTCAGAGCAGCACTTTGTGGAGAGCTGACACTAAAACTGAACCACTCAGAAAACAAATACCATAATGCTTAGAGAAAACTTTGGTCAACTGATCAGCACCTTTACAAACAACGACCATGGGAACTATATAGTCACCATGATACATCATAAAGGTGCTGAAGAGCACAGTGTCAACTGTAGTATGAAGACAAGCTCTGAGGACACTAGAAATGAAACAGCGCCTCCTAATGGCCAGCAGTGAGAAACACTACCAGGTGTTTTGAGAAGGTAACTGTCGCAGACTACAAGGGAGTGTTAACGTACCATCTCAATGGCAACAGCTTAAAGGCCCTGGTGTATTTTGAGAGAAAACTGAAGAATGAACGCTGCACACAAGATATATTTATTTGCGTATCTCTTCTGAACATGGCTCCTGAATGTTCACAAATGGTACACTGTTGACCGGGTATCTCAAACGTATTTTTACCTTGAGTGAAAAACAAAGTACTTTGCTGTGAGTATACTGGGGCCTGAACTGACAGAGTACTGGATGTACGTGATTGAAATCTACTCACACTTTCACCTCAGCTGTAAATGGGCGTATTATATCTCTCTTTATTTTTTTCCATCTCTGACCCATTGTTTGACACAGCACTGCCATGTTTTTATTTCACCATCCAAAAGAACAGGTTAAAAAATTACTGCTGCACAGTGCTGCAAAGCCAATTAGTGTAAACGTGAGTGGAGCACAGTACTGGAGTGTTCAGCTGAGAACCCTGTGACGCTTTCAGAGCATCACGAGCCGGACTGCAGCGATGAAGGCCACACGGACGCTAGTAATGCCTTTCTGCTGTTCCAGGCTGCTGCTGTGGGACTGTGACGAGCGCTCCGGCAGCTACTACATCGAGGTGTCCACCGACCAGCAGCACTGGACCGAAGTCTGCGTCTGTCAAACATCCTCCACACGACAACACACACTCACACTGAGATTCACTTAGACTGGACTCTGTCACAAAAAAATAACACAAACAATTAAATAAGTGACGATGCACCGAAAAACATAACATAACCTCAGAAAAGACATTCAGTGCCCATAGAAAATAACTCCAGAGAGGGCTACTGTGATAAAAATATGCACCGTTTTACATATTCATGACATTGTTAATGACTGAATAAATCTGACATGTAAATAAGCTTTATTACAGCCACAGATTATTTCTACAAATTAAAGTAAAAACATAATATCATTAAAAAGTCCATATTAAAACTGCTTATGTGCAATTTGCTGATTATTAAAATGTAATTTATTCCCATGATTTCAAAGATGAATTTTCAGCATCATTACTTCAGTCACATGATCCTTCAGAGTTCATTCTAATATTCTGATTTGCTGCTCAAAGAACATTTACTATTATTATTATTATTATTATTATGTTGAAAACAGCGGAGTAGTTTCAGGGTTCCCACGCTTCTTGAAAGTACTTGAATTTCAGATGTATGGATTCAAGACCTGGAAAGTACTTGAAAACAAACATAGGTCCTTGAAAGTGCTTGAATTAAATTTGAAATAAAGTTTGTTCATGGTGCTATTTCAAAAATGGTCCTACATGTGCTGCTGTTAAAGACAGAATGAAACGGCACTAATGATTGGGGTGGAGATGGGGTCGCACGGGACAGTTTTCTTAAGCCTGCTCCCGCTAAATTTCTGACCATTACCGCCTGCTCCAGCAACGTATTTGTCCCGCTCCTGCAAACATTCTAATATTGCATATAATTATCGCGCATCAGGGAGCTGCTATCAATATGCGGGGTATTGAAATCGCATTTGAATGAGCTCTCGCTGTTCACTTTTGATTTCGCGATCACACACACTCTGTGTAAAGGAGCACATCTTACTAGATCAGATATTTGTCAATGAGTTCAGGATCTGTTGAGCAGCAGATCTTCCAGCATGTTCTGTCAGTCATCTCTCCTTATTCTCGACTTGTGATCAGCCAAATCTGACTCCTGCAGCTCGTGTAGATCCAGGGTTGTCAAGTCCTTGTTTTTATCACGGAATTTGGCTACTTTATACTGTTGCCACAGGTTTATTGTATGGTGTTTGCTGTATGGTGCAGAGCAGATGCTTTCAGTTTAGTGTAGCGTACGTTTTCAAGCTGAACTAAATAAGTTCAATTTCTATAAAAAAGCAAGATGACAAGTGATGTAATCGGTGTACAATCAAACACTGTGTAAACACGTTTATGTAACTCCATTATTCTTGTATGTGCCAAATTGCGGGACCCTCGCTACATTTTTTTGACCACCCATTCCCACCCGCAGTACAGGTAACACCTCCCAATCCCAATGATCCCTATCCCAATGCAGTCCTCTAGCGCATGGACCTGTGAAGAAGCAGTGCTAATTAACAGGCCCAATACCAGGAAAGTTTAAGTTCAGTGCAGGGATTAAAGTGTTCTGTCGCGACGACGGATTTCCGTCAGTTCATAAAGACAGTCCCTTGCTTCATTCCTGAATGATTCAGCCGTTCAAACTAATCAACTGAATGAATGATTCAGTGATCAAATCAGTGACTTGCCGCAACCTACTGGCAGATCGTGCTTCATTTTTAGCGTATAATTTCAGTCAGGAGCGCTTCTCCTCCTAGTTAAAAAATTTAGGAGCACCTTCTGATCAATAATCAAAAATTCTGATCAAAAATTATCCTTCCCAATACGAGGTGACATTTGACTCCTTAAAGTGACTTACAGGAGTATTTTCTTTTTACGTTTATAATGGAATCATTTTCATCCATGTCAAATTCCAAAATTTATGTTTATAAGCTTTTAAATATTCTATTTAAAACAATATAATAAGAAGTAGAATGAGACACATATTAGTATTAATAAATTAATTTAATCTACAGAGGTGGCACAGAAGAACACAAAAGTGGCTTGTAGGTACATTTCCAGACGTTTAATGAGGCTCAGAGTTGGCATGAGTGCAATTAAATTCATAAATTCATGTGGAGATTTTGAATACTGAAATATTAAAGGATTTAAATAACTGAAATTCTAGGCATTTACCACAGTCCACGTGTCGTCACATCCGGCTCCGATTAGTAGCGTAAAGGAATTTCCGCCTGCTTTATTGCACTGTAAAAAATGAATCATGGGTCTTGTAATTTTCATTAAAGAAATTAAGGTGATAATTAAAAATAATGTGTGGATTTCATTAAAGAAATTGTGATTCAGTGTTGCATAGAAAATAATGAGGACTTTTTACTAATAAAACCAAGAGATAAGTTTTCCTCATTTTTTTTTAAGGAGACTTTTTCAGTTCGGTGCTTGAATTGGGGAACTGATTAAACTACAATAATTAAGGAAAGAAGGCTGCCTATTTATTTTAAAAGAATTAGCTCAATTTTGCAGTTTTATTTTAGAGGTTATTGTTAGTTCCCAGCATGCTTTGCATGTGGCTGGAAATGAAGAGTAAATTTTGAAATTAGATGCTACTTTATGTTTTTGAGTGAAGGGAAGCATCTATTAATGTTTAATATTCAGTTACTTTTGACATTTGTAAGAGTTTCTGTTACATTGAAGTTTCCATTGCACAGTGCAATCGTTACCACTGTGCAGAAGAGTAGAGCTTGTGGTTATGGATACCACTCCCCAACCACTCCTGAGCAGTAGCTTTGCTAGTGTTCGTACTGTACTTTCTAGCATTTCTCAAGTAGTTTTCTACTTGAGCTTGATCGCAGACATTTGAGAATAAACTTGAAGTAAATTTTCCTAATCATATTAAATTCGTTGTGTCATAGATTAATTAATTTAGGAGATTTCACATGATTTATTCAGGTGGATTCCATTATAAAATCAAGCCTGAAAAACTACTCAAAAATATTATATGTAATATTGTTACCTTAAATTTTTAAGTAAATAGCTCATTAGATTTTTTACAGTGTGTCAATGGAAAGACGCCAGTTTTGTAAAGAAAATTAAACTAATTTAGTTTAGTTGAACATTGATGCAATAAACGTCAATGTTAAAACTGCACTGTAAAACCTGATAAGTTAAGAATACTCAAAACATTTGAGGAAACTTATTGCCTCAAAATATTTGAGTAAATAAACTCAATATTTTTAAGTTAATAGAGCTTAAAATTTTTATGACAAGTGGGCCAGGGCTGAGAGCCATGCCAAACCTCGCTTCCATGATCCCACCCCACTCATCACAACAATAATTATATACAACTTGCTTCTATTAACAGCACATTCATTCAGATCTTTATTCAGTCCCTCCAGGATTTCACAGAACTTTTTTCTGATTTTTGCGGCCTAAAATGACTGATTTTGCTGTGGCTTTTCTCAAAATTTGTGGTGATATTTGCGGCATTTCTTATTTTTTTGCAGTGAAAATATACCACAGACAACATTGTTCTAACACTGTTATGACTTTTCTGACTTTGAGAACCACTGTAGGTGGTTGAGATCAGCCCGCGGCTCCGGCTCCAGCAGATAAACGGTCTGCGCTGCGTAGCCCAAACTAGTAGCACGGATTCGTTCATCCAATGTAGCTTTTGTAAAACCTTTCTTTGATTGAATGCGCGTTGCGATGACGTCATGGGACGTGTCTAAGTCCAAATTCTGTGGGAAATTTGTGACAATTACGAAAGTCAGCAATTGCAAAATCCTGGAGGAACTGTTTACAGTTTAGTGCTTGTTAGCAACAGTACACTGGTATATAATAATGTAGTTATCAAAAAGACTCACAATACTAGCATGTAAATTGCCAAATAAAATGCAGTATATGTAGACTTCAAGGTTTGTTGTCCATCCTCAACCTAACCACAGGCTCTACTCTTCACCACAACACGGTAACACTACAAAACCAACATAACAGAAACATATGTAAATCCTAACATAACACAACATTTCAGTACTAACTTATGTCTCTCTATGTTAATCATGTGTAAAAACACACAGAATAACACTTAATTTCTACATTTATTTTCCTTGTTGGCTGATGCAAAGCATGCTGGGAACTAGAAAACGCAATCATTTTAAGTTCACCTTACTACAACAGCATTTTGAGTTTACAGAACTTATTTCAATTAAGTCCAATGAACTTTCATTATTATTTGAGTGAAATTAACTTTAATTTTTTAATTAATTTTCACTGTTCTTTTTTACAGTATTTATACTGTTTCCACACCATGTATCATGTCATCCAGTTGTTTCGATACATTTGTCTCAAACGGGGTCAGAGTTTAATTAATTTAAGTGGTTACAGTATATAAAACATCTGAAAAATATGGATTCTGTACTGTGCTGTATATAAAAACAACAAAGGCATAATCTGAAAAAAAAAAAAAACAAGCCTTGTGCATTATAGGGAATAATGTTCTGAATATTATACAGTATTTACGGTACTTTTGATACCTTTAGATCAAATGGTGTTGTCGTTTAATGGATTTATATTGTTGCATACATTAAAAGTTGTAATTATTATTATTTGTAATTAGATCAAATGGTGTTGTCGTTTAATGGATTTATATTGTTGCATACATTAAAAGTTGTAATTATTATTATTTGTAATTAGATCAAATGGTGTTGTCGTTTAATGGATTTATATTGTTGCATACATTAAAAGTTGTAATTATAATTAATGTGACGAGTGGGGCGGGGCCGAGAGCCGTGGGAACGGAGCGAGGCCGGTGGAGTGTTTGGGAAATGAGCGACACCTGCTCCACTCACCGGTCTCGAGTCCCACGGAGGAGATCGGAAGGATATAAGAGGAGCGACGACAGTGAAGGGCGAGAGAGGACCAGGCCTGGGCTTTATTTTGTGTTTGGTTTTTATTTGTGCGCGGCAGTCGCCCGTGAGGGGCTGTCGCACCTTTTTATCTTTATTTGGTTATTAAAGTTTAATTTGAATGTTCGCCGGTTCCCACCTCCTTCTTCCCGTGATCATGGAGTTTTTATATTGTTACACTTATAAAACACATAAAGTTGTAATTCCAAAAATGTTCCTTTGTGTAATAACAGGGATGTTTTTCTGAACATTTTATTATTGGTTTTATATTATAATGTCATGCAGTTAAACTGTTTAATTAATTTAAATTGTTAATTTTTTTCCCTAGAAATTAAGCCTTGTGCAATGTAAAGGGCATATATTTATTTCTATCTGAGTTAATTTGGGCTCAAAACATAACAGCCGCAAAGAGTTTAATTCCATAAAAACCGAATGTCTTATGAATGTCAAACTAACTTTAAGTCAAGTCAAGTCACCTTTATATATATAGCACTTTATATAAAACAGATTGTGTCAAAGCAACTGAACAACATTAATTAGGAGAACAGTGTCAATAATGCAAAAAAAAAAAAAAAAACATGTACTCATTCAATCTGTGACACTTGCTGTGTCCAAAAGGAACATTCTTATTAGTAAGAATAAAAATGAACACCGTATTAATAAAGCGTATTATGTACAGTCAAACAAAAGAGCCCAAAATATGAACATAATGCACGCTTTGAATTCATATTCTGCATGCCTGTATGTAATGTGTACTGAATTTGTTATTAAAATATCACTCTTTAATTTATTATAAGTCATGCTAAGTGTTTAATTTATAAGTGTTTCCTACAGGAGGAAAATGTGTGCATCATTATATATATTATTTTTAGTATCTCAAACTTTCCCGAGCAGTGTGTTGCACTCGATAGTAGGCATATAGCGCCCTTAGATGACCGTTGATTGTACTGGATAAATTCCTTACCAGCAGATTTTATTGTATTTTTTTTTTTTTTGCCAATTACCTTTCCTACGGAGCCCCTCTGGTCCCACTTTGTCCAAAAAAATAAATAAAGATACTAACTCGTGATACTAACTAACTACTAACTAACTCAAGATACTAACTCGTGGCCTCAAGATAAGTAACTCGTGGCCTCAAGATACTAACTCGTGGCCTCAAGATAAGTAACTCGTGGCCTCAAGATACTAACTCGTGGCCTCAAGATAAGTAAACTTGTGGCCTCAAGATAAGTAACTCGTGGCCTCAAGATACTAACTCGTGGCCTCAAGATAAGTAACCCGTGGCCTCAAGATACTAACTCGTGGCCTCAAGATAAGTAACTCGTGGCCTCAAGATAAGTAACCCGTGGCCTCAAGATACTAACCCGTGGCTTCAAGATACTAACCCGTGGCCTCAAGATAAGTAACTCGTGGCCTCAAGATAAGTAACTCGTGGCCTCAAGATACTAAACTCCTGGGCCTCAAGATACTAACTCGTGGCCTCAAGATACTAACCCGTGGCCTCAAGATACTAACTCGTGGCCTCAAGATACTAATTCGTGGCCTCAAGATAAGTAACCCGTGGCCTCAAGATACTAACCCGTGGCCTCAAGATACTAACTCGTGGCCTCAAGATAAGTAACTCGTGGCCTCAAGATAAGTAACTCGTGGCCTCAAGATACTAACTCGTGGCCTCAAGATACTAACTTGTGGCCTCAAGATAATAACTCGTCGTGGCCTCAAGATACTAACTCGTGGCCTCAAGATACTAACTCGTGGCCTCAAGATAAAGTAACCCGTGGCCTCAAGATACTTACCCGTGGCCTCAAGATGCTAACCCGTGGCCTCAAGATACTAACTCGTGGCCTCAAGATAAGTAACCCGTGGCCTCAAGATGCTAACCCGTGGCCTCAAGATGCTAACCGGACCGTGGCCTCAAGATACTAACTCGTGGCCTCAAGATAAGTAACCCGTGGCCTCAAGATAGTAACTCGTGGCCTCAAGATAAGTAACCCGTGGCCTCAAGATACTAACCCGTGGCTTCAGATACTAACTCGTGGCCTCAAGATAAGTAACTCGTGGCCTCAAGATAATTAACTCGTGGCCTCAAGATACTAACTGTGGCCTCAAGATACTAACTTGTGGCCTCAAGATAAGTAACTCGTGGCCTCAAGATACTAACTCGTGGCTTCAAGATACTAACTCGTGGCCTCAAGATAAAGTAACCCGTGGCCTCAAGATACTAACCCGTGGCCTCAAGATGCTAACCCCGTGGCCTCAAGATACTAACTCGTGGCCTCAAGATAAGTAACCCGTGGCCTCAAGATTTCTAACCCGTGGCCTCAAGATGCTAACCCGTGGCCTCAAGATACTAACTCGTGGCCTCAAGATAAGTAACCCGTGGCCTCAAGATACTAACTCGTGGCCTCAAGATAAGTAACCCGTGGCCTCAAGATACTAACCCGTGGCCTCAAGATACTAACTCGTGGCCTCAAGATAAGTAACTCGTGGCCTCAAGATAAGTAACTCGTGGCCTCAAGAAACTAACTTGTGGCCTCAAGATACTAACTTGTGGCCTCAAGATAAGTAACTCGTGGCCTCAAGATACTAACTCGTGGCCTCAAGATAAGTAACCCGTGGCCTCAAGATACTAACCCGTTGCCTCAAGATATACTGGCGTAACTCGTGGCCTCAAGATAAGTAACTCGTGGCCTCAAGATACTAACTCGTGGCCTCAAGAAACTAACTCGTGGCCTCAAGATACTAACTTGTGGCCTCAAGATAAGTAACTCGTGGCCTCAAGATACTAACTCGTGGCCTCAAGATACTAACTCGTGGCCTCAAGATAAAGTAACCCGTGGCCTCAAGATACTAACCCGTGGCCTCAAGATGCTAACCCGTGGCCTCAAGATACTAACTCGTGGCCTCAAGATAAGTAACCCGTGGCCTCAAGATGCTAACCCGTGGCCTCAAGATGCTAACCCGTGGCCTCAAGATACTAACTCGTGGCCTCAAGATAAGTAACCCGTGGCCTCAAGATACTAACTCGTGGCCTCAAGATATTAACCCGTGGCCTCAAGATAAGTAACTCGTGGCCTCAAGATACTAACTATGATATGCAGCCTACAAGATTTACATTACTGTATTAACAGAATTGAATTGATTGTGATGAACAGTACTAGTAAATAAATAGAAGCAGTTCTGCAGCAAACTATTACACTGACTATTAAAACAGAGAATATTGCACAGAATGTGAAGTTTTACATTGCACTACAGTACAGGGTCCAGTTTAATAACAAAGGGTCCATGTGTCAGACACTTCACTATCTTGAGGCCACGAGCTAGTATCTTGAGGCCACGAGTTACTATCTTGAGGCCACGAGTTAGTATCTTGAGGCCACAAGTTACTTATCTTGAGGCCACGAGTTAGTATCTTGAGGCCACGGGTTAGTATCTTGAGGCCACGAGTTAGTATCTTGAGGCCACGAGTTACTTATCTTGAGGCCACGAGTTAGTATCTTGAGGCCACGAGTTAGTATCTTGAGGCAACGAGTTACTTATCTTGAGGCCACAAGTTAGTATCTTGAGGCCACGAGTTACTTATCTTGAGGCCACGGGTTAGTATCTTGAGGCCACGGGTTAGTATCTTGAGGCCACGGGTTAGTATCTTGAGGACACGAGTTACTTATCTTGAGGCCACGGGTTAGTATCTTGAGGCCACGAGTTAGTATCTTGAGGCCACGAGTTACTTATCTTGAGGCCACGAGTTACTATCTTGAGGCCACGAGTTAGTATCTTGAGGCCACGGGTTAGTATCTTGAGGCCATGAGTTACTTATCTTGAGGCCACGGGTTAGTATCTTGAGGCCACGAGTTAGTATCTTGAGGCCACGAGTTACTTATCTTGAGGCCACGAGTTACTATCTTGAGGCCCACGAGTTAGTATCTTGAGGCCACGGGTTAGTATCTTGAGGCCATGAGTTACTTATCTTGAGGCCACGGGTTAGTATCTTGAGGCCACGAGTTAGTATCTTGAGGCCACGAGTTACTTATCTTGAGGCCACGAGTTAGTATTTTGAGGCCACGAGTTAGTATCTTGAGGCCACGAGTTTCTTATCTTGAGGCCACGAGTTAGTATCTTGAGGCCACGAGTTACTTATCTTGAGGCCACGAGTTAGTATCTTGAGGCCACGAGTTACTTATCTTGAGGCCACGAGTTAGTATCTTGAGGCCACGAGTTACTTATCTTGAGGCCACGAGTTACTTATCTTGAGGCCACGGGTTAGTATCTTGAGGCCACGGGTTAGTATCTTGAGGCCACAGGTTAGTATCTTGAGGCCACGAGTTAGTATCTTGAGGCCACGAGTTAGTATCTTGAGGCCACGGGTTAGTATCTTGAGGCCACGGGTTACTTATCTTGAGGCCACGAGTTAGTATCTTGAGGCCACGAGTTACTTATCTTGAGGCCACGAGTTACTTATCTTGAGGCCACGAGTTAGTATCTTGAGGCCACGGGTTAGTATCTTGAGGCCACGAGTTAGTATCTTGAGGCCACAAGATAGGTTTTTTTTTTTGACAAAGTGGGACCAGAGGGGCTCCGTACCTTTCCATATCTTTTCACTCAGTTGCAAAATGTATTCATAATATCACCTCTATATATTAAGGTTTTTAATCAAGTAATGATTAAAAAATAGAAAACTAAAACTAGTGTAGAATAATAATTAAAAGTAGGGATAAGAAATCTGCAAACTGTATTTGTTTATTGTATGTCTGCAGCAACATGTAGTACACAACAATTTTCCTCTCGAGGACAATAAAGTCTACTACTACTACTATAAACTAGCAGAAAGGAGAGAATTATTCACTGCTTCTAACTGAATACTGTTCAGAAATGTGTTTATCGTGAAGTCTATGCAGTGCTTTAGTTTTACATTTGACTACTTTAATCAGTTTCTGCATAGTAGGCTATTATTGGGTAAATTGTTTATTTCCCATAGGGATGTCCTTGATCGGGGTTTTTTTGGCCCTGATCCAATCCAATTCAAATTAGGACAGACTTTGGCACCCATTGCAATTCTCATTTCACTTTCCATTTCCTTGAAATCACTGCATTTATTCAATCCCCCCTCCCTCCCCTCCCTTATACAGGTTTACTGGAATCACTTTAGCTTGTTTCATTTTCATAGTGGTTGATGAGAAATTGCTTTTCATGAGACCTATGAAAGCACAATATGGCTGCCGTGGCATCATCCAGGTGGATGAGGAAAGCCCCCTCATAATTTAAAGTGCTTTGACTGCTTAGAAAAGCACTATATAAATGTAACTATTATTATTATTATTATTATTATTATTATTATTATTATTATTATTATTTCAAGCCAGTAAGACTCCTTTATGTTATAACAAAGCATCTGCTTCCACTGAAGATACATAGTGCATGGAATAGAGTTTTGTTTTGCCAGTCAGAAAGAAACCTGCACAAAGAAGCTGGAAATCGTCTCTCTAAGTAACCCACAAGCAGCTGCAGATCACCAAATGTGCTGCTGGAAAATGAATCTTTGAAAGAGACCTCTATTCCAGTGGGTATTGTGATTTCCCAGAACATGCTACAGACACACACAGTGATTCTGTCATTCCATAAAGTCTCTGTTTAAAAGAGAACTGAACAGAAAAAACCTGTTCAAAATACATTTTGTTATGAATATACATTTCTTATGGTTATTTGATATAAACAAAACATTTGCATTTTACATTCAATGTTTTAAGTTGGTCAGTCTTGTCTTACAATTCTCTTTTAATTTCAAGCCATTAAATAATTCAGGATTTGTCTTTTACAACAGAATCTGTCCAGAGTTTTGTATTGTGTAATGGGATGCCACTAAGTAGGATACAGGCTGCTTAGTCATGAAAACATTAACAAAGCAAAAGTGGAAGTCAGACCTGAATATAAACAGGCTGATATGAGAGATGCTGTCACAGCGTGCCTGCACATCCCAAAGAGAAGACACTAAACAGCAGTTCTCTCTGTCTTATTAAGCTGTATTGAATTAAAGTCATCTCTTTTTTTACTTTACTGTTTAGTGTAAAGTACAACACTAAACAAACAAACAAACAAAACCAGAAGGAGATCACAATGGGAGCATCAGAATCAACAGGTAAGCATAATTTTAGAGTGGTTGTATTGTGTTTACATGTATGCTAGCTGTGGTAATCAATAACATGTTTAATGTTTTGTAACAGCTGTCAAAAATAATCTATATACACTCTTAAAAATAAAGGTGCTTCAAAAGGTTCTTCAAGCGATGCCATAGAAGAACCATTTTTGGTTCCACAAAGAACCATTCAGTCAAAGGTTCTTGAAAGAAGCATCTCTTTCTTACCTTTTTATAATCTGAAGAACCTTCTTTCACCACAAACAAGCTTTTGTGAAACAGAAAGGTTCTTCAGATGTTAAAGGTTCTTCATGGAACCATTTAGACAAGAAGGTTCTTCTATGGCATCGTGAAGCACCTTTATTTTTAAGAGTGTATTTACTGCTGTGATTTGTGATATATTTTAAAGTCAGGGCTGTACACGTGCTATGAAAAAAAACTGGTCTGTGCGATGAACAAATTGACCACTGTAGCACGCGTGTGATACAGTTCTGCATGTTCATAACACACTGTGTGTGTTTTTGTGTGTGAGATTGATTATACTTGGTAGTTAGAGGCATGCAATATGATGATTTTTGATTGTGGACGATTAAAATGTCTGCACGCCACGGTCTGCTTTTGAAGAAATATGGTAGTATTGTGCTACAGTGCACATTCTATCAGCTGCCTCTGTCTCAATATGCTGTAAAGCGCCACATACATTCACATCAGTGTTAACTCTGCAGTTACACTGGACACTGCACTTATCTGCCGGTTGGACATAATTCACGTGTTGTTCTGAGCACCTACCTGAAGCGCACGCACACACACACCTGTCAAACAGCGCCTGATTACCAGACTAAGTTGTTGTTTGCTATAATACTGTACTGTTTACATATGAACACAGTTATGTCTAAAATGAAAGTAAACAGTTGAGAGAGAAAGAGATGCGTGCAGCTCTTAAAGGGGCAGAGCTAACCATGCTACCACTTGTCATTAAAGGGATAGTTCACCCAAAAATTACATTTCTGTTGTTATTTACTCACATGTTGTCCCAGACCTGTATTAATTTATTGTGCATAATACAAAATAATATTTTGAAGAATGTGGGTAACCAAACAGTAGCTGGTCCCCATTGATTTTGATAGTAGGAAAAAATACCATGGAAAATACCTTTTTTTTTGTTTTTTGTTTTTTGTTTTTTTTTTGACAGTAGGGCTTTACTGCTCAGGCAAATTACAAAATGTAAAACCAACATGACAAAAATCGTGATAAAATCGTGAATTGTGATATTCCTGAATAAAATGGTGTTTTAAACATTTTTGCCATATCGCTCACCACTAATTTGTGCTAGAACAGTTTAGCCTGTGCTACAAAACTTTCAACTTTTGTAGCACCAGTGCTATGTGCAAAAAAGTTAATGTACAGCCCTGTTTAAAGGGAATATACTGTGTGTGTGTGTGTTTTATATATATATATATATATATATATATATATATATATATATATATATATATATATATATATATATATACACACACACACACATATACATACACACACACACTCACCGGCCACTTTATTAGGTACACATATTCAATTGCTTGGTAACACAAATAGCTAATCAGCCAATCACATGGCAGCAATTCAATGCATTTAGGCATCTAGATGTGGTGAAGACGACTTGCTGAGGTTCAAACCGAGCATCAGAATGGGGAAGAAAGGGGATTTAAGTGACTGAATGTGGAATGGTCTGAGTATTTCAAAAACTGCTGATCTACTGGGATTTCCACACACAACCATCTCTAGGGTTTACAGAGAATGGTCTGAAAAAAGAAAATATCCAGTGAGCGGCAGTTGTGTGGACGAAAATGTCAGAGGTCAGAGAAGAATGGACTGGTTAGAGATGATAGAAAGGCAACAGTAACTCAAGTAACCACTCGTTACAACCACGGTATACAGAATACCATCTCTGAACACACAACACGTCGAACCCTGAAGCAGATGGGCTACAGCAGCAGAAGACCTAGCGTGGACTACCGCTCTCTTCCCACGCTTATGCTTCCTCTCCCCTTCCCTGGTTTCTGGCATCAGGCGACGCTGGGGAATGGGGGCCTGATCTCCGTAGTAAGCCAAGAGCCAGTGGTGGACAAAGTACACAAATCAAGTACTTGAGTAAAAGTACAGATACTGTACGTATAATAAAATAATACTCCAGTAAAAGTAAAAGTACTCCTTTTTCAATTTTACTCAAGTGATTTTTTATGTACTTAAGTAAAAAAGTAGTGATAGATAGATTTATTTTGCAATTTTATATAGGCTACTTAATTTAATTTTATATTAGCACATATTTTTTTTATAATCCTACTGCTCAAAATACCTGGAATTTTCTCAAAATAACCAATATATGGAGTCAAAGTATATTTTTGTTGTTGAGAAAACAGATTTGTGACCCTGGACCACAAAACTAGTCATAATGGTCAATTTTTCGAAATTGAGATTTATGCATCATCCGAAAGCTGAATAAATAAGCTGTTAGGAAAGGATGATATTTGTCTGAGATACAACTATTTGAAAATCTAGAATCTGAGGGAGCAAAAAAATCTAAACATTGAGAAAATCACTTTTAAAGTTGTTCAAATGAAGTTCTTAGCAATGCATATTACTAATCAAAAATTTATATATTTATGGTAGAAAATTTACAAAATATCTTCATGGAACATAATCTTTATTTAATATCCTAATAATTTTTGCCATAAAAGAAAAATTTATCATTTTGACACATACAATGTATTTTTGGCTTTTGCTACAAATATACCCCAGTGACTTAAGACTGGTTTTGTGCTCCAGGGTCACATTTGACCATCAGATTTTCACCAGTAAGAAAAAAATGTGTTTTAAAATTTGTTGTTTTGCAGAACATCACCATTATATACAGTATGACATGAGAATAAGGCCTGAAGTTAGGAAGAACATTTTAAGGAAAAAATAATATTTTCATAATGATTTTTTTCTTCTTAAACCTTGTCTGTGGTATATAAAAAAAAAAAACCTGGCCAAATACTCCCAGAGGGCATCACTTCCCACTTTGATAATAACTGCAGTTACCATGTTCTGAACATCACAGCCTTTCTTTTCCCCTAGGTGACTGAATAAAAATGTTTGGACTTTATTTTTAAAAATTACCTCAACTTAGGACCAAGCTTGTTAGCTAGACAGTTAGCATCAGCTACCAATATTTACTTATTTTCAGTATGGTTATGAATAAACATTAATATCTGTCTACTCGGCTAGTTAATTCAAACAATATAAACATTTATACTGTTGATAAACAATATTAAAAACAGACGTCACATAGGGCTAAATGCGTAGCATTTTAATAGAAACTGTTAATGTTATGGCAGCGGGGAATTTGAACGTGCATTAATTATTTTATTTAATCTGTGTTATTTTAATGTTTTGTTTTTTTTTACAACGTAAGAGGCACTGATGCTGATGTGTTTGCATTCAAGCATTTCAGTGGGCTTAAATAGATCACCCTTTACAGCAGATTTGGTTCCCAAATAAATGACAGTTTTGACATAAATATGATTTTCAGTTACAATAATTAATCCTAAAATTCGACATTAGTACCTTACTTTTAGCAGCAAAGGCGGACAATCCAGGGTTCAGAAAGTAAAAGTCCTGCCATATGTTTATTCCACCCATGAACTCAGCAGCTGATTTCACCAGAGGAGAACCAAGTCATTCCTTTCACATCACAAACAAGTCTCAAGTCAAATCCCAAGTCCTCATAGAGTTAAAGTTAATTTGATAATTAAGTGACTGATTAAATGATAATTGTGCATTAATGATGAACACATGCTGTTATTGAGAATGACAAGAGAATCAAATGTTGATGTTTTATTGGTTAAAATGATGCCACCATCATGGAGATCAGTGTTTGATTTAGTTGGGCTCTTCACCACAAAGTATCTAGCTTTTGGGTAATTGAAGTTTGCAATTGTAGTAAACTTTTGTGCATTGCTGAATTAAAAGCTTGAGGTTGTAGCTTAGCTTACACTTTCTGTTTTTAAATAGTTTGAATGTACGTCATGAAGGTGTCTTGCTTTGGTTTGTTGATTGACATTCAGCTGTCACAGGATTGCGAAAAAGAAGTCTTATTAAACAAATACTACTGTTGTGATTAAATATTGGAGGGAAAGAACTGTATCAGCTCAGGCTTTTAGACATGAATACTTATACGATCCTCAACAGTGATAATAATTCTTCATACTGCAGTGCATGATGGGAGTTTTTACTATGGTGTTACCCAGCATGCATTGCAGCATAAAACATTTTGTTGATTATCACCATTGTTGAGATTCATATGCTGGTTCTTGATGTCTGTGTGTGTCCAAATAGCACTGGAGTTCAAATATTTATATATATTACATATGGTAGATTTCAAATTAATTCATTGTAACTATTAGAGCAACACTTTCCTTATATGCTGTAGTTTCATAGGGTGGATTATTCAAAATTGAAATATACAAATATGAAGAAAAAAAAGTTATTTTGGATATAATCAGGCCGGCTATAGAAGCATAGCTGCTCACTGCACAGCACTGATCTCTCTGCTTTCCAACTAGACATACAGTGTTACAGAGAGAGATCTAACACAGGAGTCAAGGGTCAAGAGCACAACTAAAGCAAACACTGATCTCCATGATGGTGGCATCATTTTAACCAATAAAACATCAACATTTGATTCTCTGTAATTCTCTGTAACAGCAGGTGTTCATCACTAATGCACAATTATCATTTAATCAGTCACTTAATTATCAAATTAACTTTAACTTGATAGGACTTGGGATTTGACTTGAGACTCGTTTGTGACTTGAAAGGAATGACTTGGTTCCTCCTCTGCTGAAATCAGCTGCTGAGTTCATGGGTGGAATAAACATATGGCAGGACTTTTACTTTCTGACCCCTGGATTGTCCGCCTTTGCAGGTCTGCTGAATCTCTGGTGGTATAAAGTCCAGCTTTGTGGGTGCATAAAGTTGGCATCGTCTCCCAATATCTAAAAGTTCAGCTCTTTCAAATTGAATAACAGCATTCAATGTCTGAACTGACAAACAAAACACACAAAACAAAACAACAAACTGAGAGCACCAAGCCGCTGTGTAATCACACGCCGCCATTTGCTGTCTAAAATGTGCTTTTATGAAGTCTAAGATTGGTCAATATCTAATCTAAGTCTATAATTTTCAAGAAAAAAAACATTTGAAATATTCCTTTGATTTTGTCAAAACCTTTCCTAGATTTCCCATTCCATATTTAGCTTTTATTTTGCAGTAATCATGTTATCATAAATTATTTCCATCTCTATTACAGAATTTGATAAACCATGGAGGGAAACCCCCTGGGAGTAAGTGAAAAAGAATTCTTCTTTAAAAAAGAAAAATGATAACCTATTTGTACAAGCAAAAGTGTGTAGCTTCAACACTGATTTGTTAAAAAGACCCTTTTTCAACAGAAACAGAGAACTTTTGGAGAAGAACCTCAGGGAGCTTAAGCTGAGCGATTCAAATGTTAAGTATGTCAGGATCTTGCTTGCTGGAGCAGTGGGAGCAGGAAAGTCCAGCTTCATCAACTCAGTCAATAGTGTTTTTCAAGGACAAATCACAACAGAAGCCCTTGCTGATACTGTGTCTGGTACAAGTTTTACAAAAACAGTGAGTATATGAACCCATATGTTTTCATTTCAAATAAAATGGCTTACTAAATTACGTACTGTAGGCTACACACTCTACAAAAACGTTTGAAATGACCCTATTAAGGCAGCACAATTGTATGATATTGCTGTCACACTTTAATTTATACAAAGACATGGTAACATTACGTCCAGTTTCACAGACGGGGCTTAGCTTAAGCCAGGACTAGGCCTTAGTTAAAGTAAGGTATTTAAGCAGTGTTTATAAAAATGCCTTAGAAGAAAACATTACAGGTGTGCATCTTGAGACGGAACAATGGCACTGACAGATGAGACAGCTCAAACATGCATTTTAGTCTGGGACTAGCCTTAAGGTGGAAGTGAACCAGTCTGTTAAGTTAACATTATTTAGTACATGGATTTCCACTTTGATTAAAAATATATAACAAACATGATTAATGTAACCATTTTAAATAAAAAAAGGATGTTTTGTAATAGCTTCTGGAGCAGGGGCGCCACCATCTTGCAGTACCACCGTGTGTGACGTCACGGGGTTGGTTCGCGCCGATGGCCAGTGCAGTAATATAAGCATTTATTTACATTTTGAACACACAAATGTTTCATTTGGTTTTCACCAAAATTTGGATGAATATTCGACATCAAACTGTCTATATGCTAAGTTTTGATCGTGGTATCCCAAACATTGTTTTCATAATGCGAGGCACAACGTGTTGTAGGCTAAACAACAACGCTTCATACATCTTTCATGTTGCAGTTTATTATGTCAGACCATTAAGACATATGCATTACCCTGACTGGTTCATCAGTTTGTATCATATTTTATGTTCACCTGCGAATACAATTAGCTTTCCTGCTGTTAACAGGACGTAACTGATCACGTGTCTGAACAATCGGACCAGTGCTGCTTCCTCCAAAAGTTTATCATTCTCACGTGTTTTAAGTCGTGTCAGTTTAAATATTAAAGTGTTTTAAGCTATTCAAGTGTGAGACAGCACAGAATAGATTTCAAAGCGATACTTACACACTGTGATAGACCTTTTCTGAAAGAGATTTAAATGCGTTACTCAGGCGTTATGATCATTTCTGTTCGCGCCGGCGGTGCCGCACAGCTCAACTCGGACAGCACGTGAGTAGGTTACCAAACTGAGCTTTCTTTCGCGCCTTCATCAGCAAATGCACACAAAGCACATCGGAATGACAGTCTTGACTCTTGAGAAGTATCCCTTAAACGAATATTGTTTCCGATCTGCACTTTATCCCAAACTAGCAGGTTCACGACTTCTTCAACTCCTAATAATACTCGGCCCCATCGCAGTATCGGCTCAAATGCATAGGCAATTGCACTTATTATGGACTTAACAGTGCTTTCAAGGTCACCTTCATCCATTTCAAAACAGGCGTGTGTTCAAAATGTAAAGAAATGCTAATATTACTGCACTGGCCAGCGGAGCGAACCAACACCGTGACGTCACACGTGATGGTACTGCAAGATGGCGGCGCCCTTGCTCCAAAAGCTATGACAAAACAACCTTTTTTCTTTAAAATGGTAACATTAATCATGCTTTATATATATATATATATATATATATATATATATATATATATATATATATATATATATATATATATATATATATATATATTATTATTATTATCCACTTTAAGCCTCGTCTGTGAAACTGGAGGTACATGTGTTGCATTTTTTTAAATGACTGAACTACTGAAGTGTGCATCTGGATTTATGCCAACCGGTCCCTACCTATGACTACACCAACAAGCAAAAGTAGTCATCCACATGAAACAGGCCAAATGCCTTGTTTTATGTGCTGGTTGCTTTTGCATGTGTCCATATCAAATACATTTGAAATAGCCATGTTGTTTATTTTATTGTCATATTTCTGCATTTTTCTACAGTACAGAACGTATTGCATCAGAAATGGACAATCATTTCTGCCTTTTGTCTTCAATGACATCATGGGCTTAGAATCCGGAGATTCACAGGGTGCAGATCCAGAAGACATCGCCAAAGCCCTTGAGGGTCTCCTTAAGGAAGGATACAATGTGAGGAGGAAACTTTTGCCTATTCATTTATTATTTAAATGTTATTCAAACAATGCACTGACACTGCAGAATTATAAAATAGTGCCTTTCCTCTTTTATCCTTGATATGAGATGAGATTTATAACCTCTTTCCTCTCATCTCGGTTTTTCTCTTTTACCTTTACATTTAGTTCAATCCAACTGATTCTGCTAAAAAAGGGGGCTACAGAAGTAAACCAAGTAAGTCTGAGAATCTGACACATTGCCTGGTCTACGTCATAGCAGCTGACAAAGTATCGATGATGAATCAAGAAATCTTCAAAAAGATTAAATATATTCGAGAGAAGGCCAGCGAACTGGGTGAGTGTGACAGCAATACATTTTAATAATCTGATAAATGCAAGACTCATTATTAATGTATTTGTTGTAGAATTAATTCAAAGTTTTTGAAACTTTCCCAATGCCACACAAATCTAGCAAAAAGACTTTAAGAAACATAACACAATGAATAAATATTTAAATTTATGTTCACATTCAACAGAAATTCCTCAGGCAGTCATCATGACGAGGGTGGATGAAGCATGCCCACTAGTCCAAAACAATCTAAGAAAAATCTACACTAGCAAGAAGATAAAAGAGAAGGTAATACTGGGTCCTCTCTGTTCTCGGATACAGAATGTGGTGTCAGTCCTTTGGGACCGTTTGCAGTTTTGTTTAACATTCTAGGGCTTTACAACATAATAATGATAACAATACATTAATTAAGTTATATGCTGCAAATCATTAGTATGGCTAGGCAAAAAATATGATTTTTTTTTTAGTTTTAATAATTGAAGCCACTCTTTCCACTGACACACACAAATACATTTATAACATGTCACAAACACAGATAGAGCATATTCTTTTTTATTTATTACAACACCCAGAAATATTCAGCCTGTGTTCTTCATTCTTCAGATGCAGGAATGCTCTAATTCAGTTGGTGTCCCTGTGAGCCACATCTTTCCTGTGAAGAACTACCATGAGGAGATTGATACACAAAATGACACGGATGTGCTGATCCTGAGGGCTCTCACGCAGATTGTGCACATAGCAGATGATCTACTGAACAAAAGAAAAAGTGAATCGAAAAAAGGATGTTTCCTATGTTGCTGTTAAGAATTGATTCATGGTGCACCGGGAAGTGGGTGGAGCTTACAGAGCGGGAGATGTATGTAGTTATGATGTATGTGAATTCTTTGTTCTTTGCCACTTCTCATCTGACACTTGACTAGTAAGCGACATTACATTTACATTTAGTCATTTAGCAGACGCTTTTATCCAAAGCGACTTACAAATGAGGACAATGGAAGCAATCAAAAACAACAAAAGAGCAATGATATATAAGTGCTATAACAAGTCTCAGTTAGCCTAAACACAGTATACGTAGCAAGGGCTTTTAAATAATATAATAAATAAAAAGAAAACAGATAGAATAGAAAAAAAGAATAGAGCAAGCTAGTGTTAGAGGTCTTTTTTTATAATTGTATAATAAATGAAAAGAAAAATAGATAGAATACAAAAAGATTAAAAAGGTAGTAACTTTTTTTTTTTTTTTTTTAAATGATAGAATACAAAAAGATTATATATATATATGTTTGTTTAGAGGTGGGAGAGATGTGTTTTAAGCCGATTCTTGAAGATGGCTAAGGACTCAGCTGCTGGGATTGAGTTGGGCAGGTCATTCCACCAGGAGGGAACATTTCATTTAAAAGTCCGTAAAAGTGACTTTGTGCTTCTTTGGGATGAACAATCAAGCGATGTTTACTTGCAGAACGCAAGCTTCTAGAGGCACATAAGCCTGAAGTAATGAATTTAGGTAAAGGGGTGCAGAGCCAGTGGTGGTTTTGTATGCAAACATCAATGCCTTGAATTTTATGCGAGCAGCTATTGGTAGCCAGTGCAAACTGATAAATAGAGGTGTGACGTGTATACTTTTCGGCTCATAAAAAATAATCTTGCTGCCACGTTCTGGATTAATTGTAAAGGCTTGATAGAACTGGCTGGAAGACCAGCCAGTTCTATCAAGAGAGCGTTGCAATAGTCAAGCCTGGACAGAACAAGAGCTTGAACAAGGGGTTGTGCAGCATGTTCAGAAAGAAAGGGCCTGATCTTCTTAATGTTGAATAAAGCAAATCTGCAGGAACGGGACAGTTTTAGCAATGTGGTCTGAGAAAGTTAGCTGATCATCAATCATAACTCCAAGGTTTCTGGCTGTTTTTGAGAGGAGTTATGGTTGATGTGCCTAACTTGATGGTGAAATTGTGACGAAACGATGGGGTTTGCTGGAACCACAAGCAGTTCTGTCTTGGCAAGGTTGAGTTGAAGGTGATGGTCCTTCATCCAGCAAGAAATGTCTGTTAGACAAGCTGAGATGCGAGCAGCTACCGATGGATCATCAGGATGGGAATGAGAGGTAGAGTTGAGTGTCATCAGCATAGCAGTGATATGGAAAGCCATGTTTCTGAATGACAGAACCTAATGATGCCATGTAGACAGAAAAGAGAAGTGGTCCAAGAACTGAGCCTTGAGGCACCCCAGTAGTTAGATGTTGCGACTTGGACACCTCACCTCTCCAAGATACTTTGAAGGACCTCTCTGATAGGTAAGACTCAAACCACTGGAGTGCGGTTCCTGAGATGCCCTTTGTCAGTAGGGTTGACAGGAAGATCTGGTGGTTAACCGTGTCAAAAGCAGCAGATAGATCAAGCAAGATAAGTATTGAAGATTTGGATTCCGCTCTTGACTGTCTTAGGGCTTCAACAACTGAGAGATAGGCAGTCGCAGTTGAATGTCCACTTCTGAAGCCAGATTGGTTGCTGTCAAGGAGGTTGTTCTGTGTGAGAAAGGTAGAGACTTGGTTGAATACAGCTCGTTCAAGTGTTTTTGCAATGAATGGAAGAAGGGAAACTGGTGTGTAGTTCTCTAAAAGAGATGGGTTGAGGGTGGGTTTTTTAAGGAGTGGAGTTATACGAGCCTGTCTAAATGATGAGGGGAAAACACCAGTATGAAGGGATGTGTTAATGATGTGAGTGAGTGCAGGTACAACTGCAGGAGAAATGGCTTGAAGGAGATGAGATGGAATTGGATCAAGCGGACAAGTAGTAGGATGATTAGAAAGGATGAGTTTGGAGACTTCTGCCTCAGAGAGTGAAGAGAAGGATGTGAATGAGTGTATGTTTGTGAGATGTGCTTGATGGATTGTGGTGTGGAAAATTGTGCACTGATGTTTTTAATTTTATTAATGAAAAACGTGGCAAAGTCATCAGCTATTAGAGATAAAGCAGGAGGGGGAGGAGGAGGACAAAGGAGTGAGGAAAATGTTTTAAAAAGCATGCGAGAGTTAGACGAATTGTTAATTTTGTTATGGTAGTATGTCTTTTTAGCAGTGGAGACACTGGCAGAAAAGGAAGAGAGGAGTGACTGATACACATTAAGGTCAGTAGTATTTTTGGATTTGCGCCACAACCTTTCAGCAGCTCTAAACTTAGAACGATGTTCGCGTAGAACATCAGATAACCAAGGGGCTGAAGGGGTGGTACGGGCTGGCCTGGAAGACAAGGGGCAAACAGTGTCTAAACAAGATGTAAGAGTGGAGCAGAAAGTATCAGTAGCACTGTTAGCATCAAAAGATGCTAATAGTTTAGGGGAAGGAAGCGAAGATGAAACCATTGCAGATAGCTGGGAGGGTGAGAGCGTGGGTTACGTCGAAAGATGACATGTGGAGGGGTAAGTGATGTGTCAGGAACCATGTTGAGGTTAAGAGTGAGGAGGAAGTGATCCGAGGTGTGCAGTGGAGTAACCAGTACATGATCATTGGAGCAGTGTGTCGTGTGTAAATAAGGTCCAGTTGGTTGCCTGATTTGTGAGTAGCAGTAGTTGACACTCGGTTGAGATCAAAAGAGGCAAGCAGAGTGTGGAAGTCAGCAGATAGAGGTTTATCTAGGTGGATGTTGAAATCTCCAAGCATAACTAGGGGAGTACCATCCTCAGGAAAGGTTGAGAGCAGCACATCTAATTCATCCAAAAAGTGACCTAGTGGTCATGGGGGTCGATAGACAACTACAAAATGTATTTTAAGAGGGTAGGTAACAGTAACGGAATGAGATTCAAAGGAACTGTTGATACCCAAAGATGGTAAAGGATTGAATTTCCAATCATTAGAGATGAGCAGACCAGTACCTCCACCTCTTCCAGTCAAACAGGGGGAGTGGGAAAATAAGAAATTATTGGAGAGGGCTGCAGGTGTAGCAGTGTCCTCTGGTTTGATCCAGGTCTCTGTCAGGGCCATGAGATTTAACTTTGAATGACTAATAATAGAATTAATGAAATCGGCTTTAAAGGGTTAGTTCACCCAAAAATGAAAATTCTGTCATTAATTTTTCACCCTTGTGTCGTTCCAAACCCGTTAGACCTTCGTTCGTCTTCAGAACACAAATTGAGATATTTTCGATGGAATTTGAGAGCTGTCTGACCCTACATAGACAGCAATACAACTGAAATATTCCCAAGTCCAGAAACGTAGCAAGGAGATCTGTGAATTAATCCATGTGACATCAGTGGTTCATCCGCAATTATACAAAGCTACGAGAATATTTTTTGTGCGCAAAAGAAAAAAAAATTATGACTTTATTCAACAATTTCTCTTCTCCGCATCACCCTGGTGCCATTTTGGAGAATATCTCGGCTGCGTCACGCCGATACGCTGTTTCCGTTCAGATCAAATCACAACAACGTAGGAAACAGTTCCAGCTTGACGCAGCCGAGATATTCTCCAAAATGGCACCAGGGAGATGCAGAGGAGACAAATTGTTCATGTAAATCTTGCATATTCATTTCAGTCTGGACTGGACACATAGTATTTCCATAACGATCACTTGCTGTTGCCTTATTTCCTCCTTATTTTTCAACATGGGAGTAACTATTTTCTGTGAATTAGCAAGACTACTGAGTGATTAGTTGATATAGGTACATAATAAAAGAATAACAAACTGCAGTAAATGGTAGCCTAAATAAAGCACCTTTTTGTTCTAAATGAGTTCATTTAGTGCATAAAAGTGTAAAATTTCTCTGTTTAAACATTTGTTATGTTCTCTATGTTCTATTGTGAATAAAATTGTGGCTCATGTGATTTGAAAGTCTTTTAGTTTGATTTTATTCAAATTCTTAAAAAATGTCCTAACATTTCCAGAATTTGGGTTGAGTAGATATCCGTGGCAGGCACGTGTACACATAGCACCTGCTTTCAACGGGCCGGCGGGACATACAGCCCGCTAGCACCGAGCCACCGTTTCCACCGTTGGGCCAGAAGCTCCGCAGCGCTTCACTAAAACCCAACATTCACACGCCTCTCTGGAGCAACGTCATGTTTTACAATAATAAGTGATACATTGATCATAATGAATTAATTTATCAGAATTAAAAATTAGTCATACAGAATTAAAGCGGTATTAACCATTATTTCACAAAAGAAGGAGGACACATAGTCTGTTTCTGTTTATTTGTAGTCACAGTATACATTACAATTAGAAAGAATGATAATTTCTATATTCTTTCCATCAAAAAATATGAGGAGGGAGCTCCCGAATAAAAACAATTCTGATAATTTTTATGACATATGCGGAGCTAAAGTCTCGAGATGAGACAGATTTTTGTTTGTTTATTTATTTATAGAGCACTTTTCGGGATCACAGTAGCTCCAAAGTGCTGTACATCACAAGTTAAGATAATGTAAAAAGAAGAAGGAAAGCCCGGTCACCCTTAGATTTAAGACGCGCTCTTGGGATCATTAACAGTAATTTATCTGAGGATCTCAGTATTAATTTTGTATTATATGGTATAATGAGCTCTACCAGATATTTTGGTGCTATTCCACGTAATGCCTTAAAAACTCAAGACTTTGTATTGGATCCTGTAATGCACGGATAACCAGCCTAATGAGAATAACAGCGGTGTAACATGATCAGACTTCTTAGCTTTCATGAGCATTCTAGCAGCGGCATTTTGTACTAGCTGGAGACGTGCAATGTGAGTCTAACAGGTCCCGGAATAAATAGCATTACAATAATCTAAACTGGAAAACCTGACCTGGGAATTTTTGATCCATCTTCCGCCCATGACTCCACAACGTTGAGAGGAAGAGGAGGAAGACATGACAGGTTTGTAATCCACACAGCAATGTCTTGTGATTTCCTGTTTACCCTCAGCCTCATTTTTGAATCAAAATGGCATCAGGCTGAATAATGTGTTTCACGAGATCAGCGGGCGCTCAGAGCTCATGTATCCCAAAAAGAGCAGCCTCAATGACATCAAAGGTGTCTGGCGTGGGCTGCAGGACATTACTGACTATAAGATCAAACACCATGCTCCAGTCAGTGACCCCTCTCTTCCTGGGAGGCTTAATGACTTCTACTGTCGTTTTGATAGTGGAAATCAACACCATCGTTCCTGTGAAGCTGATTAACACTTTACAGGAGCTAGGTGTTAGAACATCACTTTGCAAATGGATTTTTAACTTTCTATACAATAGGAAGCAGGTGGTTAAAATGGGTGATTACGTCTCACAGTCAAAGTTTTTGAACACTGGAGCTCCTCAGGGCTGCGTCCTTTCCCCACTTCTGTACTCTTTATACACACAATTCTGTCAATCACACACCAGTTCAGTTTTGTTGTTTAAGTTTGCTGACGATACCTCTGTAGTTGGTCTTATTACTAATGGAGATGAGTCTGACTACCGCAGAGAAGTGGAGGGGCTGGTGAAATGGTGCGAAAGCTATAACTTGATACTTAACATCTCAAAAACCAAGGAACTGGTTGTGGATTTTAGAAGGTCCCCTCTCTACGCTCTCCATTAATGGGGTGGAGGTGGAGAGGGTCACTTCCTTCCAGTTCCTGGGGACCACAATCCAGGAATCCTTATCATGGGAGCTCAACACTAATTTTAAGATCAGTAAAGCTCACCAGCGACTCCACTTTCTGCAGCAGCTCAAAAAGTTTAGAGTCAGCCAAGTTGCCATGACCCACTTTTATAGGTCAAGTATTGAAAGCGTGCTCACTTTTTCCATGCTTGTCTGGTTCGGTCACACAACCGCTCAGGACATAACTAGAATGGAAAGAGTAGTACGCAGAGCATCAAAAATTATAGGCTGTAGTCTCCCTTCACTTTCTTCACTTTTCTCCACCAGAATAATCAAAAAAGGCTAAAAACATCATAGCAGACCACTCTCACCCTGCTCATCATCTCTTTAATCTCCTTCCATCAGGAAGAAGATATAGGAGTATTAAGACTTCTACATCACGTTTCAGAGACAGCACTTACCCTCTGGCTATCAGACATCTGAACCTGCACTGACTGCTAGCAGCACTTTATTAACTGTATGCACTGTGCACTTTCTCTGCCGAGGGGTATTGTCTTTTTTCTGCGGGGTGTTGGTCTAATGTCTTACTGGTTGCTGGGTATTGTTGGTGAACATTGTCTGTTTTTTTGTACTCATGATGTTTGTCTTTTGGGTTATTTACGTCTGAGAGTTGTACCAAGACAAATTCCTATCAACTTGTTGACATGGCAATAAAGTTATTGAATTGAATTGAATTGAATTGAATGTTGCTCAGATTGTTCAATATTATCCACAGTACGGTGTTACTCTAATTGGTATATATGACTGTGCATATTAAAATATCTGGCAGTTGCTTAGGTTTCGGGCGTTCAAACATCAGTGAGGTTTGCCTGTGGATAGCTCAGAATCTGAACCCTTCAGAGCGAAGCCTGCCACCAAATATAAAGTTCAGGACCTCTACAATATTCTGACTCAAAAAGAGTGGTCCTGACTGAACTACATTTCTGCGGCTATTAATATAAATGAAAATGAAAAAAGGCAGTGGTGTTTGATATCATATTTCATCTTATTGTAAATATACAGTGAGGAAAATTGCAGTAGCCAAGGCGAGCTGAATGATGTTATCAGTACGCTGGTGTTTGCAGAATTACAGAAACTTGCATACTTTGTATTGAGAAACGTGTGCAGACCTACATCACCAGACTATTTGCCTAATCTTCACGGTACTTTAAAGTTTAAACTAGGACACAGACAGCAACATGTCTGGGGGAAAAAAGTTCCTGGGACAAATTGTTCCATGCAGCTAATTTTGGTGGAAAAGAAGCTCATGTTAGAAAATAACTCACCTTGACCAGGAGACATCCACTCCCTTTGACATCGTTGTTGATGTTTGAAGCAGTTCAGAGTGACAGTAATGTGCATGCATTAACATGTGAAGTTAACCGCTCAAATGAAGAAATCTAAATATTGAGTTTACTCAACTTTCTTATTTAGTTTAATTGAGCGAAATATAGTAAACATTCAGTTAACTTGTTTTTACGTGTAAACAACATTTTGCTTAAAAAAAAAAAAAAAAAGTGTTCACTTGACTTAAAATTTTTAAATGAGTTAACAATTTGCAAGTACGCTGCAGTAACACCGGAGAAAGAATGGAAGGAAAGGATCCACCCATTAGTTTTCATTGCGTTGCGATGGAACCGGAAGTGGTGATACACTGCTTCACTTACCGGATATAGGAAGTGTGATTAAAGGTCTACGGTATGTCATCAGCATAAATTTCTGAATTATGCTGCCTAAAGGACCTATATTCACAAAAAAAAGTTAATTTCTGTAATGTACGTTTTGAACCAATTTAAAACATATGTGTCCCTGCAGCACAAAACCAGTATTAAGTAGCACAGGTATATTTGTAGCAATAGCCAATAATACACGTCAAAATTATAAATTTTTCTTTTATGCCAAAAATCATTAGGATATTATGTAAAGATCATGTTCCATGAAGATATTTAGTAAATTTCCTACCGTAAATATATCAAAACTTAATTTTTGATTAGTAATATGCATCATTAAGAACTTCATTTGAACAACTTTAAAGATGATTTTCTCAATATTTAGATTTTTTTGCACACTCAGATTCCAGATTTTCAAATAGTTGTATCTCAGACAAATATTGTCCTCCTAACAAACCATACATCAATGGAGAGATTATTTATTCAGCTTCAGATGATGCATAAATATCAATTTTAAAAAAACGACCCTTATGACTGGTTTTGTGGTCCATGGTCACATTTATTTAACTGATTCTTTCAAAACAACTGTTTCATTCAGGAACGAAGTGAGAAACTGTTTTTATGAAAGGATCAGAAAATCATAATTCACCCGATCTGTTCATAAAAAGCTAATTAATTCATTAAGGAAACTGCTGTGTTGCCACTGAGACGCACAGCATGGCTTTGTTTGGAACCATGTTATTTAGCGAAATAGAGCAAAAAACAATATTGTCTTTACAGTTTAAGCCACTTAACATTAACTTCTTGTTTGTTGAACTGTTGCCCTGATATAAAGAAAAGTGTGCCACAGACCATGTTAAACAAACCATTTATAATCGCTCTAAATGCAGGTGCAAACTGTCCATATGGATTTAGCCTTTAAAAACTTCTCGAACAGATAGAATGAAACAAATGCAAGGCAATCGTATTTATTAAAGGTGCAGCAGGAGATGAATGCGCTGATGATGTATTCTTTCTGCGTGAACAGGGTGTGCAGAGGTATGCAGATACATACGTTAACAAGCAGGTAGGAAAGCCAGTTAAAACACTTGGACTGAGCGTTTAGATTGGACGAATATTTCTTGGTCCTACGCCTTCCACAGAATATATAAATACAATACCGTGTTTTCTTTAAAAAAAAAAATAAATAAATAAATAAATAAAATAAAAGGAACACACTTAAGTTTGCAAGTTGGCAGTTCGTGACATGAACGTTCAAAAGTGCGCCAAAGTCATGAGAGATTCCACCAATCACCACCATGGAAACTGGAACTGGCGCAAGCATTTTGTACTGACTATTACAATAATAACGATAATGAAAAAAATAATAAAATATATATATATATATATATATATATATATATATATATATATATATATAAAACAATTATAATAATAGTACTGTAGATACTGTAAATAGATAAATATTATTAACTAAATGCATGAGCCTCTCAAAAAGAGAGTTATTAACAATATCTTATATGCTAAGCCTATAATAACTAGTTGACTGTATACAGTCACAATAGAAGACAATCTTTTAATTATTTTATTTTCTTGGTTTTTGTAGGGTCATTTCAAAATCATGCTTAATTATTTCTCCCATGGAAGAAAAAATTTAGCACACATATTATAGTACAACCATATTTAATTGTGTTTTATGGTTTTACTGGGGAAAAAACAAGTTAAGCTATAGATGCACGGTTAATTACGTCGTTACTATGGTTTCACTGTCAGAACTGTAGCAAAACAGTGGTTAATTTTGTAGTTACTGTGATTTACTACAAAATATAGTTAAACCATGGTTATTGATGGTTACTGTTTCCGACAGGCTATAGGTAGTCCTGCTGCTGTAGCGTTCACATGGATGTCCTGCTGATTCGTGGATCCGTGTTGATTCAAGCTGCTTGGAGTCAGACCCTCATCAACAGATCTTCTGTTATCAGACTCAGAGCCATTTCTAAATTTACTTTTTTTCTCATTCTGGTGGATTCTTCAAGAAATCAGATATTCTTTTTTGCCTCCCACAGTTATCTGAGGTGAAAATCTCTCGTGTGTTTGTCATGGGAATATTCTAATTCAGCATCGTCGCGTCACTCACACATGATCGACTTTTGAGATGTATTTATTTCTCAAAGTCACAAAAAAAACCACATAGTTTGACAACATATATAAAAACCTAATATATTTTGAACAATTTTATGAATAAAGATGCCAAATTAAAAAAAACGTTGGAAAATGAAACCTTTTTATTTCAAGTTATCATAAATTTCCAAGCGGTTTGCTCACTGGACGAACTGAAAAAGAGCAGTGTTTAGTTGAACTCAAACTCAAAAGCAAACTGTGATATTTACTTATTTTTTTCCTCATCTTGAAGTGTTTATATTGTTGAATTGGATTGGTTTGTTTTTTTTGTTTTTTTCATGATTTTTTATGGTGGGGTGATGCACTGGCATCACATCTTATATTTTTCTCATTTAGCCCTGAATTCACTTTCAAATAACTGGTTTTTAGAATTAGTTCTTTTGGAGTCAAAGTCGAGGGTAGTGGTTGCTTTTAATCCTGAGTGCAGTTTTAGCTGGGTAGAGTCTTCAGGCCTTACATGAGTTCATCGTTTCAGTCATGGTGTTATTACTGTTTGACATTTACAGTAATACTGGATTCTGTTATGTGATGTGAGAGAGAACGAAGCATCACGCTCAACTTCAGCTTTGAATGATTTTTTTGTGTTTAATGCATATTTCTCACAAAAAATAAAAACATAATGGAAGCTGTAAATGATTCAAGTGTGATTTATAGTTCGAAAGCATGTATTTTACTACATGAAAAATATTCATCAACACTAAATAAGCATTAAGATAAATCTAACTTTTATTGAGATCAAATCATCACAAAGAACACATTTACTGAAGAAGAAGAAAAGGAAATCTTCTTAACTAAAGACTTTAAACATTAAGTGAAATGTGCAAAAACTTCAAGAAGCATTCAGATGTCTTCTGGCATCAGATACGGGACTCACTGCCTAAATTAAGTGAAAGTTTTGTACATTTTCCTTCAGATCTGAAGTAGCAGAAGCGTCTGCAGCTGAGAGGAACAGGCCTGCGCTGGCTCTGGTGTCGTGAGTCTGTAGTGAGCAGGAGTCTGAGGCTCAGGACGCGTCTGACGGGACGTGCTCCTCGAAGCCCTCTCTCTCGCGCACCAGCGCTCGCTCCAGGATCACGCGGCCCTCCTTGTAGCGCTGGCTGTCCTCGCTGGCGAACTCGTAGATCCAGCCCAGCTTGCTGCTGCAGCTCTTACAGCTGACGTCTCGCACCATGTGTCTGCCGGTCAGCATCACGCGGTCCTGCACCTCGCTGTACTGCAGGTTCACCACCTCACACACACACACACACACACACACACACTGCTGAACGACCGAGACTTCACTGTGGAGATGAAGGGTAGCATCATCGTTCTTCACTAGAGCTACAGCACACCGTGAGTCTAGATTAACAACACTTGTTATCTGATTTTGGAATATGAAGGAATACCTTTAATTATTTTATTAAAGTATTGTAACTGATTAGATTTGATTACTTTTTGATCACCTTTCTAAAGAATGTTTTCAGCGGTTGATCGTTCTGAAACATGTCAAGCAGGCAGGGTGAATCTTACAGTAGTGCTCAGCACTGATTACTGTCAGACTTTCACAATCCTTCATCACTTCAGTGAAGATGAGGATAATTTAATTTTAAAGCTCAGCCACCACAAAACCAGACTTTAGCACCTCTTCTGCTTCAAGATCTTTAAATACAGATTTAAAACCATAGTGTAATAGCTATGATACTGTTTTTGAAGTCAAATCTTTGCATAGGAAACACTGGCATCTAACAATGTCTCGGGAAAAAAAGTAAATCTTAAAAAATAAAGCATTCACATAAACCTAAACAGGAAATAAAACAGTTACTGAATAAGTATGTGTCCTATTCTGCGTCCTAAACTCCTGAAACACTGCTGTATCATATTTTAGAGCAGTTAGTGCAGTTTATGAAAGAAGTCAATTAAATCTGTTAGTGTGTGATAATAGGAAGGAAGTCTTCATTAGTCATCATGAACAACACAGACAGCATTTATTCTTATGAGATAATCTCAAAATGCACTAATACACTATTTAAATAAGAAGTTGCTAGTGCATTGTGAACTAACAAACATGTTTTATTACTTAACACTGGCAAAGGTTAACATTTTTGTAAGAATATATTCCTCACAGCTAGTTCTGGTTAGTTAATGCATTAACTAATATTAACAAGTGAGAGCTTACTGGAAAGTGTTTTATGAGAGTAGGTAGTGATTAGCTTATAAAAAACTTTAAATACTATATTTTTCAATACACTCAATGGTAAAAGCATGGTATTCATCTCATAAATGGCCATGTGTTGTCTGTCGCCGGATGAGATTATATTTCATGTATTTTATCAAAATAATATAAGTCATGAGACCATTTATTTGCTTGACTTAGCCAGGAAAGTCTCTTAACAATCTCTTCTTCAGAGAGAGCTGCTGGTGTCTGTTTTCTAGAGAGACGTTAGACGGCAGCTGAGTGTTAACAGGCTTCAGCAGCACACAGATAAAATCAGATATTCTGAACAGCTGCTCTGATCTGTTTATGATGATCATGTCTGACAGTCACCTTGTTGAAGAGGAAGGCTCGTCCGGTGGCGCCGCTGAAGCGCGTGGAGATCAGCTCGGAGCGGTTGGTCAGGATCGAGTCACAGTTAGCGCAGGAGAACAGACGCGTCCCTCCCACGTGATCCAGGAAGATCCGGCCCATCGCAGCTGTGAGACACTGCACACCTCACCGGTATGAGTTACAGAACACACTCCGTGCTCATCGATGCAACCAAAGACATGCTAAAGAACACTTCAAACACATTTTCACCAAAGAAGATGGTTTCATTACTTCAGGCGGTGCTTCTAGTTAGTTATTTGACGATAAAACCGGGGTGTGGCATCATGACGGTGTGGGCGGGGCTTAATGAGGTGACTCCACCCACAATCACTACTGCGCAGAATCCACGTGACATCATTAGAGCAAGCTTTCGTTACTAATAACTAGTGACAGTAATAATATTACTTTTTGTCTTAACTAATTACTAATAAGGTTTGAATAATAATATTACAGTGACCCTCCATAAAACAGCTAGTTCCTTTCGATGCCTCGACTCTACTGATCTAAAACCCAACAATCTAATAATTCCCAGATTTACTTTCATAATTTTCACGACTCGCGCAGGCACCAGAGCATCAGGGGAGCTTGGAATATGGAAAAGCTCACATTCAGCAGATAACTAATGTTTAGTAAATATTAGTAATATTAGCAAATATCAGCATTACATTGTTTTTGTGACACTGATGTGTAAGTTGTGGCATCACATTACTCTGGTATTACACGACTGATCCTTGTATTACTATATTTAAAAATACATTTCTTATAAACTTATGTGATTTCTTTAGATTAAATACAAATATAATCTATTTTATGTGTAACAGCTTGAAGCTACACTATTAATGAGAATAAACACAAGACTATCACTCAGAAGTCACTCTCGATCAGCGCTGAGTCTGTAATAACTTCTGACTGCCATCCAGTTTGCTGTTTGGTCAAATATACTGTTAGTAACCTTTTTACTTTAAGATTGTTGTGAAAAAAGTAATGTAACTAGTAGTGTAACTAATTACTGTAGCCAGAGAGTATTGATGTGATAATATTACTTCTGAAAGGAGTCACCAGTGATGAGTAATATAACGTTTTCTGAGTGATACACTGTTTCTGATATAACGTTTTTTTAGTTGTTAAATTGTTTCTGGGATTTTTTTGTTTTTTTTGTGGACTTAAGGAGGTTGTTTTTCGTTTCTACTGATCAGTCTAACGCACTAACCAGACACAGACAAACAACCGAGCAGCCTGCGTGATAACAGCTCGGTCTCACCGTGTTCCGTCGCCTCCAAACCGCTCAGATGAAGCACGACGCTTTCTTTGCTCTTTCTGTCCGGTCTGTCAGTCTCGCAACAGAAGAAGACGGCTGCTTGTCAACATCCGGGATTCTGTTCTGCGCGCGCGCACGACACACGTGCACTGATGACGCACGGCGTTAACGTGGATTCTTCTTCTTCTTCTTCTTCTTTTAGTGCATTACCGCCACCTATCCCTCTAATGGACCATCGACACTCTAACTCGATTAACCTATCATCTCTATAAATCACTCAAACGGGTTGTCCCTTTTCTCTTAGTGAGTAATATGTGTTTTTGGCCACCCTCAGTCCTCTTAACGAAAAAAAAAATAAAATAAAATAAAATAAAAACTTACCTTATACTCGCTTATTCAAATTGGTGCTTGTCAAGAACTGTAACAGTAATGTCTTAATATTTCTACCTGAATTTAATAAATATTTAATTGAAAACTGCTCTTCCATTTTCTCTATTTCATTCTTCAATTAATTAATTTCAACTGTATATTCCCTGCAGAACATTATAGCATGTTCAGCTGTTTGAGAAGCACCCGGCTGCAGCCTGCAGATCGAGGCGGGGCTGCACATGTCGCCCCGCCCCATACGTACTCTGATTGGTTCGATCGTCTTTCATTGACATACATGATAGGAAATGTGTGCGTAGTTGGTGTAGGATGTAGTATGTTTTTCGTTTTGCTCTGATGAATAGTTCTTGCATAATTTCTATTATCATCTCTTGTCTTGTTTCTGACTTCTGCTCATTTAAACTTATTAGAACTGCACTAGAATCTGAACATACTATTGCCTTAGATATTTTAACTACCACCTCATTGCCATAATAATCGCAAACATTTATCCTGTATATACTGACAAGCAATCTGATATTCTGCTTTTCTTTCCCACTTTTATCTTGGGCACTACAAATGCTGATCCCACACACCCCGTTTCTGAGTCTTTTGAAGCATCAGTGAATATCTGCATAAACTCACCATACCTTGACCCCATATATTCACTTACACTACATATCTCTGTTTCATCAGCCCTTCCTTTTGTCATCTTTCTAACAGGCTAAGGTCATCTTCTGGTTGGGGATAACCCACATTGGTGCTGGTGATACTACGGGAATTTCTCATAGCATACCCAGCCTCTTCCAGACTCATTGCTTTTATTATCTTCCCCACTCTCCATCCAAAGCTTTTACACTCTTTCTTCTCATGTTCCCAGCTTAGCCTTAATACTTTTTTGTAGGATGATTTTCACTCTGACCTCTTAAGTTTGCCCAGTAGGACACCATTAACTGTTGTCTTCTTATCTGTAGCGGCATTTCTCCCATCTCTACTTGTACTGCTGAGACTGGAGAAGTTAGACATGCCCCACAACATATTCTTCAGGCTTGATACTTAATTCTATCTAATTTAATTAAATATTTGTTTTTATTTGCAGGAGCAAAATACTAAACAACCATAAATGCCACTATAGATTCTTATCATGGCTATGTATATAGTTTTTTAGAGCCACTCCTATCTGCTCCCCATTCTTGGCCGTATATACACCTCATCACACATTCAACTACTGGTTTACATCTTTCCTACAACAGCAAAAAAATCCAGAGTGAAATCAACTCTGCTGGGAGTACAGTCGTGGCCAAAAGTTTTTAGAATTACCATAAATATTGGAATTGGAAAAGTTGCCTGCTTACGTTTTTATAATAGCAATTTGCATATACTCCAGAATGTTATGAAGAGTGATCAGATGAATTTGCACTAGGCCCCTTCTTTGCCATGAAAATTAACTTAATCCCAAAAACAACCTTTCCACTGCATTTCATTGCTGTCATTAAAGGACCTGCTGAGATCATTTCAGTAAATCGTCTTGTTAACTCCGGTGAGAATGTTGACGAGCACAAGGCTGGAGAATCATTATGTCAGGCTGATTGGGTTAGAATGGCAGACTTGGCATGTTAAAAGGAGGGTGATGCTTGAAATCATTGTTCTTCCATTGTTTAACCATGGTGACCGCAAAGAAACGCGTGCCGCCAATCATTGCGTTGCTAAAATGGCTTCACAGGCAAGGATATTGTGGGCTACTAAGATTTGCCACCTAAAATCAACAATTTATGGGTTTCATCAGACTTCAAGGGAAAGAGGTTCAATTCTTGTTTAAGAAGCTTCAGGGCGTCCAAGAAAGTCCAGCGCGCCAGGATCGTCTCCTAAAGAGGAATTCAGCTGCGGGATCGGAGTGCCACCAGTGCAGAGCTTGCTCAGGAATGGCAGCAGGCAGGTGTGAGCGCATCTGCACGCACAGGGAGGGCCAAGACTTTTGGAAGATGGCCTGGTGTCAAGAAGGGCAGCAAAGAAGCCACTTTCCTCTCCAAAAAAATCATCAGGGACAGATTGATCTTCTGCAGAAAGTTATAGTGAATGGACTGCTGAGGACTGGTGCAAAGTCATATTCTCCGATGAAGCCCCTTTCCGATTGTTTGGGGCATCCTGGAAAAAGGCTTGGTCCGGAGAACGAAAAGGTTAGCGCTACCATCAGTCCTGTGTCCCATGGCAACAGCAAAGCATCCTGACATTTCCATTCATGTGTGGGGTTGCTTCTCATCCAAGAGAGTGGGCTCACTCACAATTCTGCCCAAAAGAATGGTACCAAAACACCCTCCAACACCAACTTTTTCCAACAACCCAACAACAGTTTGGTGAAGAACAATGCATTTTCCAGCACGATGGAGATCCGTGCCATAAGGCAAAAGTGATTTTAAATAGTGATTTTCGTCTTTGTTGATTCTGCTCGTTAACATCAGGTCTCGTCAATAATGGTCAATCATCACTCAATTAATCACTTAATTATCTCATTAACTTTAACTCTGATTCAGTGTTAATTTAACACTCCTATTTTAACACTTTTCACACTCTTGAGTGTGGTCTCACATGTACTCCCAGCAGAGGTAATTTCACCTCTGGATTTTTTGCTGTGTACCATCTTTTCGGGCATATGTTCTGCTTCGTCCATGTTAATCTATTGTCAAACCATACTCCAAGAAATCTTACTATATTAACACTTTCTAGTTCTTCTTTATATAACTTTAGCTTAAAGTGCAGTGCGAACACTGCAGTGACGCCCTGGTGCCGTACGACCGCTGGTGACGTGTTTTTCTTTGTTATGGGCGCACCAGAGAACACGTCAGATTATGCAGCGTCGTACGTCAACAGTCACAGCAGTCGCGTCGTCACCAACAGACCCGGAAGAGAAGACAATGCTTAATAAAGTCGTAATTTTTGTTATTTTTGGAGCAAAAGTATTTCCGATTGCTTCAATAAATTCTAATGGACCCTCTGATGTCCACATGGACTACTTTGAAGATGTTTTTATTACCTTTCTGGACGTGGACAGTATACCGTACATACATTCTCAATGGAGGAACAGAAAGCTCTCGGACTAAATCTAAAATATCTTAAACTGTGTTCCGAAGATGAAGGGAGGTCTTATAACGACATGAGGGTGAGTCATTAATTACATAATTTTCATTTTTCGGTGAATTAACCCTTTAATATCTACTATTCTTTCCTCTTTTTATTGTAAACAGTATTACTTTTGTCTTTTCCACTGAAAACTTAAACCCATTTTTCCTGTTTGACCACTTTTCCACTCCATTTAATGCACTCAGCATTTTTCCTTATACTATACCTATATTCTTTCCTTTATACCAAAGAGCCCCATCATCAGCAAAAACAATGATTTTCCCCAAACTTGAACATCATTAATCATGATTATAAATAACAATGGACTTATTACACTGCCCTGGGGAGTTCCATTTTCAATTGCTCCACTGGAGGATATATTTTCCCCTACTTTAACCCTTACTCTTCTTCCAATTAAAAACTCTTTGATCCAATTGTACTTCTTCCTTTTTCTATTGAACTTCTCTAATTTGATTAATAATCCCTCTTTCCACAAACATTATCATACGCCTTCTCTATATCAAAGAAAACAGCAATGACACCTTTCCATGTTTACAAATGCCTTTCTTACTTCATCCTCATCCTCTAAAGATACTATTGAATCCAAAGTCCCCCTTCCATAACCCGTACCTAAATCCACTTTGATAAGGAGAAAACCAGCTTCTTTTTTCCAAATGATATGTCAATCTATCAGTTATCATTCTCTCCATTACCTTACATAGATGAGAAGTTAAAGCTATTGAACGATAACTCATAGGATTACTTGGATCTTTCCCAGGCTTTTTTTAACAGGTGATAGTTATGCCTTCCTTCCAACCTTGAAGAAGTATGACCATTCCATTCATATTCTGTTATAAAAAGACAAAATCACCTTCATATGACTATCAACTGAAATGCTTTCATCCTTAGTATAAACTAACTCCATCCATTTCCCAGGGCAGATTGTTTCATCCTTCTAACCTGTATTTCTAAGTTTCACTTAGGGAGAATGTTAGATCGAGTTGAAATATGTTTCAGTCTCTTTTTGTCCTCAGTAAATGAATCAGGATACTCCTTTAACACATCGTTTCCTTATTTCCCTTACTCCCTGCTCTGTCAATTTTTTCTGTGCTATTTTTATTTAACAAATGTCTTTAAAAACATTCCACTTTCTCTCCATCCTCACTGCTATTTCTCAAAAAAGACTTCCATACTTAATACTGGGTATACCTTACTTTTTTGAATCCCTCTCATTTTCTTCATCATACCCCACACCTCCTCTATTGGAGTATTCTTCCCTATTCCATTACAGAATAACTTCCAGTACATTACCTTGGCTTTCCTTACTATCCTCCTTACATCTGCTTGTAATTGTTTATACTTTATTAAATCTTGAAAATTATGAGTTTGCTTAACTTTCTTAAATGCCTTTCCTTTTCTTCGTACCACACTTGCACATTCTTCGTTCCACCATGGAACAATCTTATACGTTCTTCTCATCCTGTACTTTTGTATAGTACTACCATCTGCTGCACTTGTATTGCTGTTTGTACTATTCTTCACAAATACTCTCCACTGTTCTGATTCTATTACAATATTCTGCAACCCTTCTTAACTCAACTTCATAAATTCATCCCAGCTTGCTTTGTCATACTTCCAATTACTTTACCTCCCTTACTAAAATAACATTTCTTCTTTCCTTGTACCTTTACTTGTTACTCATTATGGGGTAATGATCACTCCCTATAGTATCCTGACCCATTATTTCCCACTCAGTACTCCCTGCTATTAAGTTCAGACACCATTGTTAGATCTAGCACAGACTCTTTTCCTGTTTTGCCACATTTACCCTAGTATAATTCCCATCCTTTAAACATACCCGGACTTCATCTTATCTTGTCAACTCCTCCACCCCCATCCATAACCCTCTGTCACCTAAACCTCCCCATAAACGTACTCTGTGCATTAAAATCCCCACACCAGAACCCTCTCTTCATTTTGACCTTGTATTTGTTTCAACTCATTCAGCAAATAACTTTTGCTTACATGGATTATAAAATTTATTATTACATAATTCAATCCATTAACCCCATATCTCCCACCACCACACTCTTCCCTTGTCTCACCTTTACCTAACATTCCTATATTGTATACTTTCCTTAATTAGAGTAATACACCCTCCTGCCTTCCCCTCCACAACGATCTCCTTCTCCTCACTAACATATCCTTTTATAAACAAAATCAAATCTGTGGTTTAGCCACGACCCCTTGTAATACATATTAAACTAGGTTTTAATTTTCCACCTCATTAATAACACTTTTAAAGTTCCTAATCCATTGGCCACAAGACTTCTTGCATTCCATTTGTAAAAATTTCAAATCATCTCTGCTTATCCATACCATGCTTCCTGACGTTGAACTGGGTCCAATTCACCCAGTCCATCCCTTATCTTACACCATGAGATATCCTTCATCCTAAGGAACCTCTCTGCTGCCCCGAAACTATAATTTCTGTAAATCTTAATTGTCCTTTTTGTCAGTTTTTTTTTGAGCTGTAACAATTTCCTACCTCAGCTATGAATAGCAAAGATTCCACGTCTACTGGACCATCAGGTAATTCCCTCTTGTAACTCCTACCTACCCAGCTCTGAGGTAGCCTCGTCCTTACCTCTTGTTGCTCGAAATCTGTTTAACTTCTCCTTTTCCCCTTATTTCTTTCCTTCACCCACTTTGCAGCTTCTGCTACACTCTTAGAAAAAAGGGTTCATTGGGGTTCTATTAGAAAACCATAGGGTTTTACTCACCCACAGAACCTTTTTATGCTAAAAAAGGTTCATAATGAAAAAGGGTTTTTTAGGCTATATTCTTCATAATTTTACTTTATTCGCAACATTTTTGTTGTAATTAAATTTTGTTTATTAAACTTTTTAGTAACTTTTATCACATTTTAATCATCCCGATTTTGGAGGAGAAAAACTAAATGGCACTTTTTGTGTGATATTAAACACATAAAATATATAAATGTTACTTTTTCAACCCATATCTTTTTTTTTGTAAATTTTTGTTATTCACAGCATTCATAAATGCATTTAATACCGAAAAATCGGGAAAAAAACGCACCAAAATGCACGAAAACTAGTTGATTTTATCAAATTTTCATTAGCTAGTGGGCACTCTGTGGGCACGATTTTTTTAGTTTTGAAATATATTTGATAATGTTAAAGCACACATGTTAAAAAAAAAAAAAAATGAAATTTTCCAGACTTTTTGCTATATGCCAAAACCTATATTTACCTTTCCCCTCTCATCATCATTATCATCTAACAAGAAATTACCAGTACAAAAAAAAAAATGGGCACCCATTTTTTTAAACTGAATAGGCTTTGTTTGAAAACCTTGTTTGCTTTCTTCATTTCTTCTTTTTCATTTATGTGAAATTATTTCGCAACAAACAATTTTGCATTATGGTTTAATTTTTTTTCTGTTTAAAGCAAAAATAAACAAAATAAGAATAAACTCATTATTTTTATTAATTTTTCAAAGTAAACAATTTGTTTGCATTTTAAATATTCCGCGGCTGTCTGGAAAATAGTGCCCTTTTTTAATTCCCAAAAGTGAAGGGAATCCCCCTCGCTGATTTAAATTGATGGTCTGCGGAAATTTTTGTGGGGTCCAAAAAATAACATTTTTGAATTTCTTTATAAGCTTTAAACCCCTTAGTAATGAAGTTGTCAATGTTTCTACAGCAGATTTCACTAAAACCAAACAGCCTGAACCGCCAGTGTCAAAGTTTCCTTACATTGGTAAGTTTTGTTGTGTGTTGGGAATTTAAATTTTGTGTTTCTGATCCTAAGATTTTTTCGCAGTAGTGCTCAAGCTGGTTTTGACCGCAACTCAGTGGTCGAAGAAAAGCCCCCCGAGGAATGTCTTGGTTTGATTTAAACCCCCGTTCCTGAAGGAGCACCCAAACCCCTTTTAGGGAAAAAAGGTTTTAAAACCATTTTTTGGGGGGTTTTTAAAACCCCGGGGGCCCCCCCCGAAACGATAAAGGAGAAAGCAGCCTCCTTCAATCTTTGCTGATGCCGAGCCAGTTAGGTTGGGAAAACGTGTGGGGGGGACAACGTTTTCCCCCCTTTGGGGGAATGGGGGACATACCAACCAACCCCCCTTTTCAAATCTCCCTTCACTACAAGGGTCCCTTACAAACCCAAAAGGGGTCCCTTTTAGCGTTTTTGTTTACACCTTGTGGGCCCAATGGGGTTTTATGTAAAAAATAATTAAAAATTTTGCATGGATTTATTACAGGCCTCCCTTAAAATTAAAAAAAATTTATTCCAATAAAAAAAAAATTTTTGATCCCCACCCGCAGGGGGGGTTTAAATAAAGAGGGGCAGGGGTTCCAAAGGGAAAGACACCTGCAAAAATTCTGGGAAATAAGTTTTCCCAGAAAAATTTTTTCCAACTTTTGGAGGCCCTATCCAAGTGACCCAAGTTTTACGCAATTTACATAACATCTATGAACCGGGCTGACGGTCACCTGGGGGTCCCCGGTTTTTTGTGGGGAAGGGGACAAATTGCCCGACCAGGTTTTGGGCCCAAAGGGGGCAGTATGAGAACGGGCCTTCCGAGAAAAACCCCAATGTTTGGTTCGACCCCCCTTTTAAGGGCGGGGGCCCCTTTGGCCCCCCCAGGGGGCACCCCCAGGGTACCCACCCAAACATGGCACTTAACCAAAAGCCCATGGCCCCACTTCCGGGAACCTTTGTTGAGAAGCCCCCCCTTTGCGGCCTCCGAACGAAAAAAGAGTGGTTTTCCCCCAAGGAGGGGTTCGCCACTGGTCTCCCGTACTGGCGCACGAATGGGGTCTCCCCCAAAGGGCGCCCTTCCAATTTAACCTGACCCAAAAAGGAGGGGGGATTTTGGGCAGTCCCATCCGGGCTATGGGACTTTTGAGCGGGCCCTTCCCGGGGAGTTCCACTAAACCCCAATTCCCCCCCCTTTCAAGAAACCTAGACCAGCGGGGTAAAATTTATTACAAACAAGGGTTCAAGGGGGCCTCTGCGGGCCCGGGGAAGAACCACCCGGGTCCCAAAGGGGGATTCACGAGGCTTGCCCCCCGCTCCCCGCTGAGAAGTGGGGGCCCCCCAAAGAGACATTCAAACGGGTCATTGGGGAAAAATGGCGCAAAGCGGGGTGGAAGGGAAGCTTGCCAACCCCCCCCGGAAGGGCCCCTGCCCCCGGACTTTTCCGGGCCCCACCCTAAACCCCAAGTGAAAGGGGTTTTCACCCAAACCTAGGTTTCTGGGGGGCAGGCTTACCCCAAGTAGGAGAACCCCCCTTTGGGGAAAAACCAAAACCCCGCCCGCCAAACCCCCAACATGATCCCCAATGGGACTTGGGGGGGGGTCCCCGGCTTAGAAAAATCCCCTCGGAGGCCATGAGGGCGCCCGAAAAAGTTCGGGAAACCCCAGGTCCCCCCCAAAAGGCGAAATAACCTGCCCCCCCTTTTGGGTTTTGCCACGTCCCCCCGGGGCTCAGGGGAAAGGGGCTTTTTTCCCGGGGGCCCCGGGGGGGCCCACTTGTGCCGGGGCCCTCCGGGGGGCCCCCGCAGGGGAAAAAAATTTTGGGGGGAAAATTTTCTGGAAGGAAAAAGGTTCCAGGCTAAAGGCCCTCAGCCCAGGGGGGGTTTTCCACCCCGGGGGCCCTCTCCCCTAAACCTGTGTTAATTTGGCCTCCCGGGATTAATAAACAAGGCCCCCGTTTTGGCCCCAAGAGGGGTGGCAACGGTTCACCCGGGAGGGAAACCACCCGGCTTGGTTCCGCCGGCGCAGGGGGCCCCCTTAACCCCCCAAGGCCCCCCGCAGGGCCCTGGCGGGCGAAAAATGTTGCAACCACCGACGCCCAAGGGGGGGTCCCCCGGACCCCGTGCAGGCCCCACTGGAAGGGCCTCAGGGGTTTGGGAAAAAAACCTGTCGGACCGTTTGGGGGCCCCGGGGCCCTGAAACAAGGGCCCCCGGGTTTTGGCGGGCACCGGTGCCAAAGGCCAAAACTGTGTTCCCAGCCCCTTCCCAGCTGGCCCGGGGGCCAGGCGAGGTTTCCCGGAAACCCGGGGGGTTGCCCCCGGGGGACGCCTTCCCCCGGGCCCTCTGCGCCCCATTAAACCCCTTTTTGCCCCAATTGCTCAGCTTGGGACGCGTGGCCGTGAGCTGCGGAATGGGCCCGATCTTTTTCCATCCAAAAAAGAGTTTTGCACGAGGCCCCTTTTTCCGGGGACCTGAAAACCCTGCGGTTTGACCCCATCCTGTGTCCCAAAACCATTCCGAGGGGCTAGGTCCCCAGCGTCGGGGATTGGGATCACACTTGCCCTGAAGGGGAGGGCCCCCCTCCGCGACCCGAAAAGACCCCCGGGCCAGAAAAAGGGGGAAACCTGTACTGAAGCCCCCCTGAAAAAAAAACCAAAAAGGGGTTTTTCAGAAGGGGGGAAAACAAAAAAGCGCCTTTCGTTGCCTCCCCAAACCAAATCTGGGAAAACAATGCATCAAATCCGGGGGGAAATTACCTCTTGAACAAGCCCCGTCAAAAAGTCGGTAAACCGCTCCAATTCCCCGTAACCCCCGTCTTCGGGGGCGGAATAGGGCGAAAAACCACCAGGGGCTGGGGGGGCCCCCCGTTCCCTTTGCCAGCGGGTCGGATCCGCCCAGACGGGGTCTTTCCCACCATTTTCGGGGGGACCCCCGCCGGGGGGAGCCCGGGCCCCTTTCGGGGGCCAGCCTGCTCTTCCCCGGGAAGGCGGGGAAGCCCCCCCGGGGCCCCAAAAAAACCAAACCGGGGTCGGGGGACAAGGGGGACCCCGTGGGGGGGGTGGGACAAAAACCCCCCGCGGGGGGGAAAAAACGCCCTTAGCCATGCTTTATGTCTCCCCAAGCGAAGGGGCTAAAGGCGAACTTCCTCCACGGTTTCGGGAAATGGAAAGGGGGAAAGGGGAAAACGGGGCGGGGGGACCCGGCCAACCCCCCTTTCTCCCCCGGCCCCCCGGGAGAAAAAAGCTCTTTTAAAAATTTTGGGTACCACCCCGCGGGCCGGCGGAACAAAAAAAAAACAAAGGCCCCCCCGGGCCCCCCGGGGGAAGGATCCCGCCCATCTCCTCAGCGACCCCACTCGGGGGGCATGGGCCCGCGGGGCCGGGCCCCGGGCGGCTAGGGGCAAGAGGGTTGGGCCCTTCGGCGGCCCCCCCCGCTGCGGCGGGGGAAAGAGGGGGGGGCCCGGGGGAGTGAACCCAGGGGCCCTGGGAGGGAGAGGCGCCCGGGGGGGGGGAAACCGACCCCCCAAAAAACCCCAGGTTCCCCCTTGCCTCCGGAAAAGGGGGCCCCCCCTTTCCCAAAGCCCAACCCTTTGTCCCCGGAAGGGGGCGGGCTGGGTTTGGCAAACCCCGGGGTCCCCCCTCTCCCCCGGGCGCGGCCGAAATAAGGGGGCCATGGCGCAAGGCAAGGGGGCCGGCCCCAAGCCTAACCTTTGGCCCCGGGGGGGGAAAACGGGCCTTGGGGGCGTTGGGCCCCCACCCAAAGGGGGATCCCGGGGGCCAAAAGGACGCAAAAAAACCTCCCCCGGGGGGAATCCCAGCCCCCCCCGCCCCCATCGGGCAGGGGGAGGGGGAAGACCCGGGGGAAAAAGGGCCCTTCCAAAACCTTTTTACCTGGGCCCCGAAAAAGGAAACCCGGGGGGGTTGGGGCATCCCAACCCACCCCCAGGTACCAGTCAGGGGGGCCCGGGGGAAATTTCCACCAACCCTTGCCTCCCGGGGGAAGCAGGGCCCAAGTGGGGAAAGGGCTTCAAACTGGACCCCCGGGGACAACCCAAACCGACCCCCCTTCCCAGAAAAGCCCCCTGGGCCATCAATCGCCTCCCGGGCCCCAAAGGGAGTCAAGCCAAAGGGGCCGAAACCCCGGAAACCTCACCGTTTGGGGCAATGGATTGGTAAGGGGCTGCCCCAAAATAACCCCTTTGGCCCCAATACCCCTTTACAAAATAAAGCGGGAAGGGGGGTTTTTGGGCAAATGATTTTCCCTTTTAGGTTGGTCCGAAATCCCGGGGGAGGTAAAAACTGGGGGGTTACCCCCGAATTTTTTTGGGGGGGGGGGGGGGGGGGGGGGTGGAGGGGGGGGGGGGGAGGGGGGGGGGGGGGGGTGTTCCCCCCGCCCCAAACGACACAAATGACATTTTAAAAAAAGACGCAAATTGGCCGTATCTCTTTTTTTGTGAAAAAATCTTGCTTTCAGAGGTTGAAAACCCGGGGAACGGGATGTCCAGGAAAACCCCGACGAACCGCTGAATCCGCTGTCACACCCAAAACCAGCCTTCTTGTAACATCCGTGATACAGCCTTTCTCGCCCGGCAAAGCTTAATGCAGTTTTCGCTGCCCTTATTCCCGTTTGGGGGGGGGTCCGGGTGCAAATCCCGGACCGGTACTTTGTGTACCATTGGGTCTTTTGTACCACTGAAAGGGGTTTTCCCGGGGGGAGACCCACAAAAGTCAACATGACCGACTGAAAAGGGAAAAAACCGACGCAGCAACCTATTTAAAAGTAACGCTAATTTCCCCAAATGCTTTTTTGTGCTAAAATTTAGACACCCCAAAGTGAACACTCTTGTGATTCACTTCAAATTTTTCAAACTTTATGAAAGATTATTTATGTTCAAGTCGGGGTCAAAGGGAAAAAAGGGGAGGGTAGGGTTTTTTCTTTTTTAAAAAATAGTTCACTTTTAAAAATTAAAATTCGTCTCCTTTATCCCCTCAAGTTGTTTCAAACCTGTATGAATTTCTTTCTTCTGCTGAACACAAGGGGAAAATATTTGAAGAATGTCATAAACCAAAAAAGTTAACGGGGCTTGGGGGGCCGGGATAGATTTTAGTTGAAACCTTTAAACCCCAAAAAAACCAGAGGAAAACAACCCCTGGGGGAATTAACCACTAAAGTGGAAAAATTTTAAAAAGAGGTTAAAAAACCCCAAAACAGAGTTAAAGTTAAAGATAAATGGGGTTAAAGAGTATATTACCCTTTTGACAGATTTTTAAAAACCGAATCAAAAACCAAAAAAAAAAAAAATTTTTCCCCTTATAGTGGCGTGTTTTGCTTTAGTTGGGCTCTTTTCCCCACTTTTTTAAAAAAAATTTGTTTTTTTTAACTCGTTGTATAGAGAGACGGGAAAAATAAAACATGATTATTGGGGTATTAAATTTTGTTTTTACATAATAATTTTTTGACCAACACCAAACTTTTTGAACCTAAACCTAAAGGACATTTCTAAGAAATTCAGGTAATATTTTTTCAGCCAAGTGCCTGGGAGCCATGATGAATTTTGAAAAGGGGACCAAATGCCTCAAAAACAACTCCCACGCTTTTTTTTTTGCAACGCTTGGGTTCACAGGTTATTCTTATTTTGCATGCTAAATAAAGCTCTTTTTGAAAATTTTTGAACAAACAAATTTTAAGAAATTCCACGTTGTTTAAAAGTGGGAACCCTCGAAGAACACGGGGGCAATAATCAACAATGAAGTTTTTAAATCAGTGATTCAGGAAAAACCCCAAAATTTTTTTTTTGCCCCCTGTTTTATAACTCCATTACAACACCAAGCAAAAACTATTTAAAATATTAAAGGGGCAAAAACCCAACTAAAGCAAACTTCCCTATAATGGTACAAAAGATTTTTGCTTTGTTGATTTTTGGGAACATCGGTCTCCAAAAATGGCATCACACCAAAAAACCTTTAATTTTCTCATTAACTTAACTCGTTTAGTGTTAAATTTTAAAACCATATTTTTAAAACCCTTTTTTAAAAACTCTTGGGTGGCTCAAGTACCCCACAGAGTTAAATTTTACTCTGGGTTTTTTTGTGAAAAAAATATCCGGGTTTTTACCCACGGTATTGGCCTCTGGGGTTTTTTTTAAAAAATTAAAAAAAAAAAAAAAAAAAATTTGCGACAATATTTTGTTTTTGAAAAATGCAGAAAATTAACTGAAAATTAGAGTTCCCAAAATGAGACGTCATTTTGATGGCAATATTTGGATCCATAAGAAAAAATTACAGCCCCGCCCCTCTGTAATTTACAAAAAAAATTAAATAAAATGTCTTGGTTTTTTAAGAAGTTTTAATAAAATGTTTTTCCTTATTGCAGTTTTGCTTTGTAATATCAGGGGAAATAAAAAATGTTAAAAAAGAGAAGGGCTGCTCATTTCTCACAAAAAATTTAAAATTTAAATGAAAGATGGACAAAAAAAATGATGCATTTTTTTTTGGGAAAAGGGCCAAGATTAGCATTCTGCATGCTTTAAACGTAAAAATGACTTTGGGTTCATATTTTTTTTAAATTTCAACAGAGGAAAAATGAGAAAATGCATGTGTAAAAATGTTTGTGTAGTGTTTTTTTCATAATCAAACGAAAATTTATTAAACAAAAACAGTACCTGTTTTCTTTTAGTTTTTTTTAAAGCTATCCAAGCTAATTTAAATGAAATTGATTTGACTTTAAAAGAAGTTTCTGTCTCAATTTTTTGTGAGTTGTGTACAACCTCCATGAATTGGGGGCCCTTACCACTGTGGAAAAAATGGGCAGTCAATCCCTAATTTTTTGGAAAAAAAGAAAGGCAGTTAAAATGACTAAAATTCTGCCTTTTGTTTTTCACCACAAAAAGCCTGTTTTGGGGAAAATGGGTTTAAAATATCATTTTTTATGGAATTTTAAATTTTTGGGGCTACTGTATATAAGTATTTTACAAAAATTTTTTTTTTCCCTTCAGGAATCAAAGCCAACCCACATAGTTTAAGCTTCAAAACCCCCCCATAAAAAACCAGCATTAAAAATGGAGGGTTCAACTTTTTAGCGCAGAATGGATGTATGGGAGGGCCCCTTTTACTTATTTCGATTCAGTGGAATACCCCCAACACATCACTCACACGATGAATTTTGTTTGGGCCCTACCTGTTTAAACCTCCTGCACCAAAAAAAAAACTGTCTGTCCAAATGCTCAAAATGACCAAAACAATACTTAGATAGTCAGAATGTGCTAAAGTACATTTGTAAATATGAGGGGATTGATGTTATTCTAAATCTGATCTGAATTTGAAACTGTAATTAAATTCTTTATGAGTGAAATTTAAAGTAAATTTGTAGATTTGTAGTCTTTATGTTTTTGAAAAACTTACTGAAAATTTTTAAACTATGACCATTCTTTATGAGGATATTAATATGAATTTGTAGATTTGAAAGTACTTCTATATTGTATGTTTCCATTGTGAATTTTTTAAAATTGATTTGTAGTTTTTTAGGGCTTGATGTTGTTCTAACACTGTGGGAAATTTTGATAAAATGTTATTTGCTTATTTTTTTAGTGATAATTAATTTTTTTTTACATTTATTTTGTAAAATGTAGAGTGTTTTTCATTTTTATGGATATTTTTAAAGGTTGATGTTTTAAGTTATTTGTAAATTTAAAGCCCCTTTTAAAATTGAAACAGTAGATTTTTCAATACAACAAAAATCCAGAGGAATCAAAACCCCTGGGAGTACAGTGAGACCACACCCGAGTGAAAGGGAAATGGAGTTTAAAACCGAATCAGAGAAAGAAAGATAAAAATTTATTATTGGTGATGATTTCCATTATTGATGAACCTGATGTTAAAAAGCAGAATCAACAAGACGAAAATCCTTTTTTTGTCCCTTTTAAAATGGGCCCAAAGTTTGCTTTAGTTTGGGCCCTTTTACCCTTTAAAAATTTTTAAAGTGATTTTTTGGCTGTTGTAATGGTTATAAAAAAGACGGGCAAACAAAAATATTTTTTCCTGAATCACTGAGTTAAACTTTATTTTTATTTTTGGGGGAAAGATTTTTCAGCATGGATTACCAGCATTTTAAATATAATCTGTAATTTCTTAAAAGTTGTTTGTTTAAAAATCTTTCAAAAAAGTTTTATTAGACATAAAAAATCAAGAATCAACCCGGGGAAACCCAAGACGGGGGCAACAAAAAAAGTTGGGGAGACTTTTTGTTTTCGTGCTTCTGGGGGCCACCTAAAAATTCATCCATGCCCCATGATGCACTGGGGCATGAATAAATTTTTACTAATTTTCTTAGTAAGTCCTTTATGTTTTAGGAATAAGTTTTGATTCAGGTCAAAAATAATAAAAAAAATAATCAAAAATTCCCCAAAACCTGTTTTTTTTTTTGCTCTCTCTCTATTCAAAATGAATTATAACCCAAACCAAAACTAACTTTAAAATTAAGGGGCAGAGCCCAAAAAAGCAAACACTACCCCATAATTAACATAAAATTTTTTTGATTTTTTTCTTTTTTGATTCTGCTTGTTAACATCAGGTTTCCAAAAAATGGTCAAACTCACTAGTTAATCCTTAATTATCTCATAACTTTAACTCGCTTCGTGTTAATTTTAAAACTTATTTTAACACTTTAAAACTCTGAGTATGGTCCCATGTACTCCCCAAAGTTTTTTTCACTTTGTTTTTTTTCTTTATATTTTTTTTTGTTAATATAAATAAAATTTGGTTCTATCACTTTGGGTGTGCTTTTTTTTTCAGTATTTATGGGGGACTTTTTTTTGTAATTACATTTTTTAATTTTAGGGTTTGATGTTTTTCAAAAAATAAAATTTAACTGGGAAAGGACAAAAAATGAAAGAATTTAAACCCCAAAAGGTTCCATTAAACCTTTTTTTGGGTTTCAAAAAACCCTAAAAGGGGTTTTTTGATTTTAACCCTTAAAAAGGGTTCTTATAGAACCTTTTTTGGGGGTTTCCCAAAAAAGTAGGCCTGATAGAACCTTTTCTTCTAAATTAGGTTAAATTTTTTCTTATTTTTCTTTGCACTTCAATTTTTTTTTTCTCACTTCACATCCTCCAAACCACCTATGACCTCCTCCAATTGCGACTTTTATTCCCCCCCCTCCACTTCCCCTAGCCGTTCCCCTCCACATCTTGCACATCTTTTCCTTTTTTTTACACACCGTGGCCACATGCCCATACTTTGACAATTATAACACCTTAAAGGTGGGGCCACGAATAGTCAAACCGAATAGCTGATAAAGCCAAGTTTTACCTTATCTGGCAATTCATCCCCTTCAAATCTAAGTTCAACTGACAGGCTCTCCATTCTATTCCCTCTCTGTTCATAAACGTTCCCTTGCACCAAGTAGTTTTTTCTCCACTTATATTACTCTTAAGCTCTTCCACAGACACATCTAATGGCACTCCAGTTATTACTCCATTGCCTCTTTCCTCCTATTCTACTAATTCCAACTTCCTTCTTACATATTACTTTGATACCCATCACTCTTCCTTTCTGCTCTTCATTGTTACGTACAATCATCAAATTTCCATCCTTTAACACTTTAGCTAGGCAAGGCAAGTTTATTTATATAGCACATTTCGTACACAATGGTTATTCAAAGTGCTTTACATAAAAGAAAGTAAAATAATCATGAATAATAATAATACAAAAATAAAACAAGCAATTTTAAAACTTTGGAAATGATTTAAAATTGACTTATTTAAAATGAATTTAAAACAGTTAAAAAATAGAAAATGATTTTACATAAAATACAGTGAATATGTAAAATACAGTGCAATCAGTTCAAACAGTAGAGCGTTAGTAGCGATATAATATGCAATTACAGATTTTCAGCTAGCTTCATTTCTCCGCTACTTTCCTCAATTCCTTAGTTAGTCCTATTTGGCTGACCTTTTGTATGCCACCATCCTCTTTAAATGTCAGTATTACCTTTAACTCATCCAAATTTTCATTCCTCACCTCCTGTTCATTACCACTATCTCCTGAATTCCTTATTTCTTTTCCCTGATGTTTTTTCTTTCTTTTCTTTGTACCTGCATTCACCCTCTTATATCCATTACCCTCCTCCCCAATCATTCCTATATCCATTAGATCTTCCTCCTTATCTGTTTCATTAATGCTGTCTAGTGTCTCTGGTCCATTACCGCTAACATTTTCCTCATATTTTGTTATTATTGACTTCGCCGCGTTCGCTCGCCATTACTCACACCCTCTTTGATTCCGCCCCACTTCTGGGTCTGTGCCCCCTCTCCTAACGTGGATTTGATTAACAGGATTTGAATAGTAGATATCCTTTAATAGTTACAGTTTTTTCCAATTGCTAACACACAATTTTTCAAACTAGTCTGGTTTTATCAAAATACTTAACACAATTCACAAAACCACACACCCAAACTGCAAAATACCTCATATATCCTGCAAAATGAAGCAATGCAACCGAAACTACACATAGGATTATCAAAATCAAACTTTTGCATGAAATGGCACACACTTGATTCATATTACCAGATTTTTGCCTAACCAACTACACACTGTTGGGCATATGAAAAGCACCCCCATCTTTAGTATGCTTTGCCATATACTAAATATGTATCAGATTGTTCACATGCACAAAATATTTGCAGATACACACACATGCTGTAATTTTTGCTAAAAAAAATTATCACTACAGTAAACAAGTCAGCGCAACATATGCATAGCAGATATATTTACATGGGACTGAACAAAAATATTCTTACAAAATAAGTAAACTGAAAAAGAAAATTTCAGAAAAAATATATTACAGTAAAAAAAAGAGGCAAGAAAAATAATTAGGCAGCATCTTGCCGCACAGCCGGGTCTGGCCACAACGCCTCGTCAACATCACAGGCAATATCTTCCCTTGCCAGACATCGAGGGAAGAAGCGCCTTGAGTGCCTTATCCATCCCTGAATTGCACCCACATCAATCTCATCACATGCCTCTTCATGGCTTGCACAAGAGGCATGCGCACAAAGGGCTGCCGGTCGTATACCTTCCACCACCATGCTGAAAAGAACTCTTCTATGGGGTTCAGAAATGGTGAGTATGGTGGAGGTATTGCACGAGAATGTTGGGTGGTCAGCAACCAGTTTTGGACTGGGGCTGCACGATGAAAGCTCACGTTGTCCCATACTAACAACGTACCGTTTTCTTTGATGTCTGCATCATTCATATGCTCTGGTGGTAGAAAATGTTGTGAAGTCTGCCCGGAAATGTGAGAATATGGGCTGTGCTGTATGGTCCAAGGTTGGATGAGGGTGGGGACACCATGCATACTGGGATGGCAGCGCACATTGTGATGTTCCCACCACGTTTGGCCAGGAACATCTATAATGGCTCTGTGGCCAATGACGTTTCTCCCCTTCTTCTGGGTCTTTGGGTTGAACCAGCCTCATCTATAAAGATGAACTCATTGGGATTGCATGAGCATCCATTTCCAGTACTCCCTGATAACTAAGAACAAAAATCAGTCAATATGGTGTTATCCATACACTGGGAAACAATGTTGCATGTAGTGTACTGCAGTCAATATAGTACTTACATCCACATATGCTGCCTGAACTTTTTGTTTCTTTGAGAGTTTCTCCTCAAACAGAACCTTATAAAGTTGTTTCATTCTGATTTGGTTTGTTGAGAATGCGACCCAAATGTGGACAGACTGACTCGTTTAATGTTGTTAATTAAGGGTGTTGACCCTTTGGTGATGTGGTTTTTATTTTTCGAATCTGATTTCATTATTTTCCAAAATCAAGTTTACAATGGCAGCTTCCGGGACCCTGGTGAACATTTGGCCCCTTCCTCCACCATGGTGTCGTCTATCCGTCCATTAGAAAAAAAAAATAAAAATTATATAGGGCTGGACAATGCAGCCTAAATAATTTCCCCCACAGTAGAGTACATTGTACAGGAAACTTGTACACTTCATGAATGGCTGATGTCATACACTAAATAAACAGGTGTCACCCAACTGATACACTGTGACATGGGGTATACACATGTGTACTACATGAACTTTTGGTTACATTTCCTGCCCCCAGTCCCAAAGGTCCGGATGACCGAGGGGACAGTAAAACGGCTCAGTTTGTCTGCACTCTCTGTCCAGCCTCACACATTGTCAGCCCATGGTTGATGAAAATACTAAGGTTGCTCTGATTTCATTTGAAAGTGTTTGTCTTCTTTTGGGCCCTGAACTCTCTACCTGCTCTACCCCTACCTCTCCCCTCTTCCTCCCCCTCTTATTCTCAACCTTTCCCCCTCCCTCTTCCTCTTCCTCTCTCTGCAATGTCTTCCATGTGTTGTAAAAAAAAGGTTCTCACCTGTGGTCTTTTCATAGTGCTTACATCCTGATTGAAGTGTTAACAATTAACCATTGAGGTGTTTGGCCAGGTGGCACATGTAATTGGCCAATTAGCTCATGTAGTGTCATTTTGAATGGCAGTGTTTTGAAATGGCAAACATGTGACTTTATGTGAGATTGTTGTGTCTTATGCAGAGAACTGTGTTTAGTGCATTTAAAAGTGCCATTTTGAATTGCAAAATGTGTGTAAAGCAGAAAATGTGTTTAGACTTTTGGAGACTTGAGAAGAAGTTTTGCTCTCTGTGTGTGCAGTTTAAATAATTGTGCTGTGCATGTCATTTTAGTGTGTTAGCAATTGGAAAAACTGTAAAATTATTATTTTTTATGTCCGGAATGCATTTTTACCGATACCATTGGTTAATCCTATGCTGCAAGAAAAAGGAACATCACTTGCAAAACAAAAAAGTAAATACTGATATCAAAAAATGAAATATTGAATTGGTATCTAATAAAAAACAGGATGTCCCACTAGGCTATACTGTAATGCGTTGTATTATATGCGTACTCTACTTATACCGTCTACGGTTTGGGCTCCAGGAAGCTGAATACAAGTCTAACCTCGTGGCAATAATGGTTATATCATTGCCTACAAACTTAAAAGCTATTTATTACAAGAAAGGCTTACACTGTAAAAAATAAAGTGTCATTTTAACGTACCAATGTGGTAAAAAACGCTACGAAAAAGAAGGTTTAAACGTTAACAGTTACTTTCCGTACTATATACAGGGAAAAAACTGTAAAAGATCTAACCAGAATTTAATGTAATCTTACAGTAAAATGCTGTTCATTTACAGTTTTTAGAAATAAAAAACGAACAAATCGAATGTATAATTTACAGTCAAACTGTAAACTGATTCATTCCCAGATTCCTGTGTGACGGCTCCACCATTTTGAAAAAGTATTTGTTTAAATAATCATGTTTTTACTAGTTTTTTGTGATCAGTTGTACATTGGGCTGTATGGACATTCTTACTGCTTTTATGAAAGTTTATTGAATTGGTTAAGCATCGTCACCGTTCGGATGGTGTTTTGTGGCTTCAGGCTGAATCATCTTTCAAAGCACATTTCTATATATTAATATAAAACTTCTGCTTGCATGGCGAGTTTACCAGTGAGGAACTTCCCTCGAGTCCTTCATATGGCTTTCTCTTTTACTTCACCTGCATTATTATGGTGGTTGTCAGTATGTTAAAGGTACAAAAACAGAGTTTAATTAGCAGTGTGCGTGGTGGAATTTACTGGTTTATAATTAAATTGTCTTGTTTGTAAATAACAGTTTTATACTGTAAATGTACAGTTTTTGGTCGTAATTGTAGCTTACAGTTTTTCTGTATTTTTTTACAAAATTGTATTCTGGCAACCACAGCTGCCAAAAATTATTTTGTAAAAAAAACTACATGGGACTTTTTTTTACAGTGTATGATAAACTTGTAGCAGTGGTTTATAGTGATCGCATCTTTTAGACCCTATTCCACTTATATTATATTACATAATATAAATATATTTATAATACAAATAATTAAACAAAATAACGATTGCACCTTAGAGTGATTTATCTATTTATTTTATCATCAATGGATGTTACAAGTTCACATGTGTTATGAACACTGCTGTAAGACCGTGGCCTGCAGGGTCTGCTGTGGGTTCTAACACTCCATCTTAAATAATTATATCTGATCCCTTTTTATTATTACTTGCGTAATAGCCCCTACTTCGTAATTCATAATTATTTCTTACTTTCATGAGGGGGAAAATGAGCTAAATTAAAAGCTCCAACATTCTGTGAGTTATCTAGATGTCAGATTTCTAGTGTATCGACTCCATCTATAACCTATGTAATATAATATATAATATCTCTGTTATAGATCAGTGGTGGGGAAAGCATCCATCTCCAGACGTGCGCTCCCTAAACTCTAAACTAATGTAGGAGAGGGGCGGAAAACAGTTCTGACAAATTAGAACAATTTCCCCAGTTGCTTAATTCTATTTCTGTATCTATTTTGTTATTTTACGTTGTATTTATTTTTATTATTTTATCAGTTTGCAGAATACAGGGTATACACACGACATGAAGTGACGTGTATGCCAGAGTCTGATGTATTGATGGTGTTGTCCGTGTGTTCACAAGCATCATGACCCACCAAAGGTTAACTCTGCTGGTCAGATCCATATTTGAGCGAGGAGTGGGGTTTGTACATGTCACTGGGGAGTTTGCATTTATCAACCAGAAGAGAATTGTAGATGGGATTGAATCTCATTAAAACCTGTCTCACGGGGAGAGGTTAGAATGACCACATAACATTTTTGGTCAGTTTATTTTTTGCTGACAGTTTCTTGACAACTTCGCGTTAATTTCAGCATGCTGTCGTCTCACTAATGAGGACCATTAATGCATGAAAAAGCTTCTCGGGAAGTGCTATGAGAGACTGCGATGCCTTTATGAAAACAGTTTACTGTCTTATCATAGACACACCACAGATGTGTAAAGGTATTCACCGCAACCTGTTAAAACTAATATATCACTACTGGAAGTATATTACTGTTGTTCAGTAGAATGTACAAAATAGAGAAACAAAACATATTTTCTTTTAGGAATTATAACACACAACAATTTCTTCCATATAATGTGGTTAGGAGAGCCGGAAGCCGCGACCTAACTTCTCGTTCAGGAGATCTTTGAGAGGTCTGTAAGGAAGCAGAGGCCTGAGATATATTGGTGATCCAAGCCATGTTTTCTCCATAAAGTAGTGTGAGCCATGATGCCCTCAGGCTGGATGGCTTAGAGGGAAATAGGCTCTTTTCATAAGCTTCCTGAATATCTCCATCGGTAGGTGTTTCTGGTAATAGCACTGATATCACCTGCGCTATGTTCCTGTACTTCATGTATTGCTCAATTCGGGACAGTGATGGAGCAGCACTATCAGCGCAGATATGATATGATGTGTGTGTGTATGGGTGTTGTGTGTGTGGGTGTGTGTGTGTGTTGTGTGTGTGTCTTGTACAGCTGCTTGGATGGGAGGCACGACGGGGCAGATCAGTCACGCTCTTAGAGTCGTGAGGTATCAGCTAGGCTGTGGCTCATGAAGTCCGTGTTCGTCGTCTTTTCTCCCAGTGAGGAATTGAAGGCAAATGAATACAGCACTGCACACAGTCTCAAACTGGCATCTCTGGTTGTCGGTCCGTCACGCTTCTGATGTGTAAAGTGATGTGTTGTGCCTCATTTTTCTTATCACTGTATACTTGGCATTGATATTTTGGTCTATTTGCATGCAACATTTGCACTTTTTTTTAAAGGTGTGAATTCAAATCATTTTGTGGGTTCGCTGCGGTGTCATCTGTAGATTACTGTGTTTGGTTCTGGATAAATCGACGGTAATATTCGGACTCTTCGTGTGTGAGTGTGACGGGTTTAAATCTCATTGTTATCTCCATATCCTTCTGACAGTTTTTCTGTGCTTCTGCTGTGAAGAATCACCGTCTGAATGTGACTCTCAGTTTATAAACCATGAGACCAAGTTCTGCCTAACAACTAATTGCGGTGTTGTGAAAGAGTCTCATCAACTGACTAATTTCGCTTCTTTTCGACTTCCGCTTGTGAGAAAAAAAATTTAACGTTTTTCGTGCAAGTCTTTCACTTGTTATTAGACCTCCTCTCCAGTGAATAATGCGTTCTTTTCTTACGATTTCAAAAGCTTGTTTGCACAATGGTCCTGTTGTATTGACATTGTTTCCAAATGAGTTCTGAGGTTTGTTGTTGCTTTTCCTCTCTGAATGAAAGCTTTAGTGTCTGTTAGGCAGAGAGCTGCCGTGGAGTTATTTGGTGACCTTAGTTTCTGAGTAAAATCAATGGAATGGTCTAAACTAGAACAGGTTGCAGTAAAGTTATCTTATCCATGTGGTTTTCGCCAGCTTTGCAGTTGACATTTCTGTGAAAGTTTTGCCATCGTGCAGTTGACGCTGGAGCAACACAGATGTGTTGGCCTTTCATGGTGCCAAAAAAAAAATTCGTTGATCAGTCATCTTGTCCGCCACGTGCAAATAGCTATACACGGCTACTAATAGACAACGAGGGCGAGGGGACGGGTCCAACTGAAGTGTTTTTTGGGCAGAGTGATGTTTTTGGATCTTAGGTGTCGCGTCAGTCAGTCTTACATCATGAGTGGTAATAACTATCTGAAGGTGAAAAGAAATGAAGAAAGATACACTTTTAATCAGTAGCACGCTGACGTAGTGCACTTTCTAGAATTGTACTTAAAGGGCTCTATTTTGTGTACTTACATATACTCAAAAACTTATTCTTTAGTATACTTCTAGAGATAATCTTAAGAAGATCTAAGTGTACTCAACTCTGCTATTTCTTGGAGACACCACATGGGACTAAAAAATGTGCTTTTAACACTTTCTCTGTATAAAAAATGTAGTTAGTCACATTGTCGTACCACTTGAAAACCATCTACAGACCAAGTTTAAATAAACTCATGGTCTACATAGAAAATACACTGTTGTTAATTATTTTTAAAGCTAGAAGATTAATAGGATAATGAAAAAATGCAGTCATAATGTATTGGCCCACATAGTTTTTATAGATTAAATAATAAATCTGGCAAATGTAATTAATAAACAATCCCTTTATATGTTATACTTAACTACATGTTTATGGCGTCTTTAAATAGGACAAATCAAGGTCACTATGACTTTGTCATTAGTAAGTCACTTTTTCCCACATTTATAAATTATAGCACTTCGCAAGTACTTTAGGCTAAAGAAGAATACAACACTTGTTTTATACATATGATTTAATGAATCCAATCGATGTGCATTTATAGCAGCTATGATGTACAATAACCTACAGGGTTTTTACATGAAAGTAAATACATTCTCTACTTGTTTTTTCATGAAAATCCAAAATAGAAACTTTGTAATAGTATATATAAAAATCCCTGAAAGTGTATGTAAAGTGGATCGTTGATTTAAGCAATGCAATTATAAAAACACTTCTGTGTATTTATCTGACTACACTTAAAAATCAGGTTTTTTTTTGTTACAAAAGTGTTTGTGCTTATAAGTGTATTTATTATTAAGCTGTCCAAGTGGCGTTCAGGTAGGTGGTTAAAAGTGGAAAAAAAAGGTGTCTTGGAAATAAGCATTGGTGCACAACATTTTATTAATCTGAAGAACAGTCTCCTGAAAGAGGAGATTAAAGTGGTTCCTCTGAATAATTATTAAAACCAATAACACAAAATGTCATTAATACAACCAATAATGTTTTTCTTTATGGTTCAGTTCAAAAATTGTATTTAATAAACCAACTGTTGTGGTACATACAACAACAACAGGAAAATAACAGAAGCTATAAGTCATTGCACGGTCAAGAGATCAAGGGTCACTGAATATGAAACTAACGCTGTGTCGATTGCTAAGTGATTCTGTTTTTAGTTATTAGTCTGTTCTCAGAAGCACTACAATTTATATCAGCGCTTTTTATACCTTTTATTACATTACTGTGTACTTACTCTTAATTATAACCATGAAACTAAACTTCTGGCAATGTAACACGGTTAAGGTGTCGTTGCACAATCTATAAAATAAAGTTGGTTAAACGTGTTGTTAATTTTTTATTAAGAAAATTGCGTTTTTTAATTTTACAATCACAAACTGGCTATGGACAAAAAGTTATTCAGAAATTCTTCAAGAACGCAAGTCATTAATTTTGTGTTTAGCTGAGGGTGGCGGAGTTGTGTTGACATGTTATGATTACCCTAGTAAATCACGGCTTGTGTGCTGACCGTCTACCCAAAACAAACCCAGGGTTTATCACAGATGGATGCTGAGCCGTGGTGCGCCTACTTAACCATATTTTTGGGGACAAATACTGTACCCAAAAGTAAGCTAAACCTGAACAAAATCTCAAATAAACCTCCATTTGGGGGACACCCTCATTTGTTAAAAGTAGGTTATAAAAAAATTAATAAAGCTTTTTTTTGTTTTTGTGAGGGCTAGGGTTTCAGGTAGTTGTAGGATTGTGTGGAAGGATAGACAGTGTGGTCCAGTATAAAACCATTACGCCTATGGGATGTCCCCATTTAGATAGCTAAGTAAACGTGGTGTGGTGTGTGTGTGTGGGTAGTGTGTGTGTGTGTGTGTGTGTGTGTGTGTGTGTGTGTGTGTGTGCAGCAAAACCTTCTCTGTGTTTGGTGTACAACAATGATTGTAGGCACGTGATGTCGAAAGAAATAACGTATAAATTAAAGAAAAAAAAAATACAATAAAAGGACCATGTACAAAAAGTACAAAACAAGAGACAATCTTCTCAGAAACATGGGAAATGATTCAAAAGAAATAACCCACGATATTTAACAGACAGATGCCTCTCGCCACGTACTGCTGCTGAGGCTGCCCTTTCCTGTGAATCGCACTGACAATCAGTCGAATACTTGCTTTGGCAGCTGTTGGTTGTGCCACTGGTTAAGATTCCATACAAATCAATAAATTCATCTGTCAATAATCATGTGCGTTCAAGGCACTAATAATGCTAGTTGATATAAGAGATATAAAACATAAGGAACACCACATGGGATAGGTATGAAGTATGAGAAACTTGGTGGCCATCTAGTTTCAGTGAGTTTACAGTGATTGCCTTCTCTGCTATGATCCGCTGATATTTACAGAATCATGTTCACTGAGGTAGATCTCACGAGAGGACTATCTGCGAGAGAACAGCGGGAGGACGTTGACATCACCTCAAGACACTGTTTCATGTGACTAGGAATCAGAGGACAATTCATATTCAGTCGCTGAATTAAAGCAAAGGGACTTGGCATATGTGCTTTTTTCAGTCAAGGCCTCAGTGGCAAGTAATCTGAACGTCGCGTATTTAAAGCTGAGCTCACAATGGCAGCTCAATCTATCCAAAGGGACACCACAGATTCTTAAAAAACATCGTTAAAAAATTGTATTTCAAAGATCGCAACAATCGCAGTTAATGTCAAACACTGAGATCTGCTCAGGTTGGGCAAAAACACATGGAAACCATCCTGTAAACGTTTCAGAGCAGCGTGTTCCTCGAACATAAAACACTATGCTCTTTAAAAAAAATCAAAGCAAAGCTTTTACCGAGAACACTGGGACGGCATCATAAAACATCTGCTTGCGTATCTGCTCTGTGCATTAAAGCTGTTTCCTCAACTGTTATTTCTCAGTGAAATAAAAATCTTAGATAATTGCATATAAAAACACTGTCGTCATGCAGTGAAGATTCCTCTAATAAACACTCACGGCTGAAGTGTGCATTCGCAAAAACATCTTTCGAATCTTCCAAGCTGAGGAGGAAACAATTCCATATGGCACGGCTGACGTTCCCTTCAACACAATATAGGAGCGACTTCATATAGTCTGACATAAAACACTGCATAGCCTAGATTATAAGAGTAAAGGAAAAGTGGGGTTAAAATAAAATCCCTTGATTCTTCTCTCAGGGCTTACAGCCATCAAAGCACCAGCAAACATCTTCCCCCTCTTAACCGACGATTGTCTAACTTTCACTTCCCTTTTGAAGCCTAGAAGCGGAGATTACAAAAATATTCAAGGAAACTTTCTGAAAGATGCATAGCTCATAAATCACATAGTTGGAGAAGCCCTGTTTTTATTGCCCAGTCTGCATGTTCCTGCAGGGATAGAAAAATCACATCGACTCTCCACACACACACACACACACACACACACATCTGTCCTGTCCGCTGTAAACGCCTCTCAGATGACGGACTCTGTATCTTCGGGCTTCACCTTGACCTCCGCGCCGTTCTTGCTCTCCAGCATCTTCTCGGTGGCTTCGGCCACCAGCTGCGCCTCCTTCCTCCTCCTCCGTGCCTCCACCCACCGGGATCAGGCACAGCATGGCCCACCGATGATCGGAGGAATGCCTGCCAGGTTAAAAACGCCACATCATAGCTGCCCAGACGGTCTCTCTGAGGAACCCTGCACACAAAACCAGACAGACGACCTTCTCAGCTACGCCAGATTTAAGGCCATTGCACACTGAGTCCCAAATTCTCATCCGAAATTTTGCAAGTTAAAGGTGTCATCGGATGCTCATTTTCCACAAGTTAATATGATTCTTTAGGGTCTTAAGAAAAAGTCTGTAATATAGGTTAAAATTTCTCAATGGTTAGTAAAACAAACACTCTTTTTACCCTGTCAAAAACAGATCTGCTCACAGCAAGCCATTTTTTTTATTGTGTGCCGTTTTAAATGCAAAATGAGTTAACCAAGATATTTCTGAAGCTGCATTTAGGGAGTGTTTACACAGACACTTTAATGCTCCTCAGAGGTGGCATGAATGCATTTACACTGCAATTACAGCTGTGCGTAGATGTCAATATAATGTCAGGTTTGACGTTGGACATGACGTCAGACAGATGATGCTTTTTGGTTGAAAATGAAAATCAGGTTGACGTCAGTATTTGACGCCAATTTGACATTGACTTGACACTGGATTTTGGTTACACAAAAAAAACAAAAACAAATATCATCATCAGCTGACATCGGTACTGGACATCAGTGTAACACTGACATTACCCCAGCGAACAGAAATTTTGTTATAAGAACGTTCTCCAAATATTCAGTGTTGGTTCTGAGAACTTAAAAATATTTCCAGTTTTCTTGACGTTACCAGGAACGTTTTTTAAAATGTATGATGTTCCTTAAATGTTCTTTTTTTCAACTTAATTTTGATTTAAAATTCAAATTTCTAGGAACGTTGATTTGTAACATTCCAAAAACATAAAAATATACCGTTTCCTTAATGTTAGTAGAATGTTTATTTAAAGGTTTGTATGATGTTCCTGAAACAATCTTTCAATCATTCAAACACCTGCTGTGAACAAGCACTGAAAGAAAGAGTAATAAGAACACAAACTACAACTTTCTTCAGCCACAGCCTTAGATGAACTGAAGATAAATGACATGAAATCTCTCAAGATCTGATTAAACAACTCCACAAACAGCATTACCAGCTTCAGTTATTACTAAGCAGATTGACTTTATTTTCTGTCAAACGTCTACCGAAGATCTTATTGAGAATTAACAGAGGTTTAGATGTTGATGTCTTATTGAAAATGTTTCGTTTGAGATCACCATCATGGAGATCAGTGTTTGCTTTAGTTGGGCTCTTGACCCTAGACTTTTGTTGAGTTGTTTCTTTTGCAGAAATTGCAGGTGTTTTCAGAAAACATTTCTGTGTTGATACAGCAGATCAACATGTTTGTTGTGATAACAGACATATTAAAGATTTAGCATTATAAGCATATTGAACATCTGCCTTTTATGCTGTTTTGCCTACTTTTGTTTTTGAAATATTATATGAGAATGAAGTAATAAACTCAAATGTGAATTTTTGTTGTTAACATTTCAGTGCGTTTATGTAAGATGTCCAAAACTATTTGGAAGTGTAACTCATCATACAAACCTCAACAATGGTGACAATAACAAATAAAAATTCAGCAATGCATTCTGGGAGCCATGGGTGTGTTTTGTATGCTGACATGAAGGTATGTCACCATTGTTTGTGTTTCATATGTCAAATGTTGATGTCTGTGAGTGTATTAATAACACAAAGTTAACAATGATAGTGTCTATACACTCTCAAACTTCAACATTCAGCATTTTAAAATGCAATAACAGCGTTAAGTTCTTTTACTTCACATTGGTGAGTTAATTAAGTCACTCTATGCATGCCAGTAATTTGTCTGTTATTAAAACAGACATGTATGCTGTTTTATCAACCAAGAAATGTTTTCTGAAAACACCTGCAACTGCTGCAAAAGAAGCACTTCAACAAAAGTCTAGGGTCAAGAGCCCAACTAAAGCAAACACTGATCTCCATGATGGTGACATCAAACGAAACATTTTCAATAAGACATCAACATCTAAACCTCTGTTAATTCTCAAGATCTTAAGATCTTAAGATCTTCGGTAGACATTTGACAGAAATAAAGTCAATCTGCTTAGTAATAACTGAAGCTGGTAATGCTGTTTGTGGAGTTGTTTTAATCAGATCTTGAGAGATTTAATGTCTTTTATCTTCAGTTCATCTAAGGCTGTGGCTGAAGAAAGTTTTATTTTGTGTTCTTATTACTCTTTCTTTCATTGCTTGTTCACAGCAGGTGTTTGAATGATTGAAAGAATTTTTCAGAAACATCATACTAACCTTTAAATAACATTCTACTAACATTAAGGAAACTGGATATTTTTTATATTTTTGGAACATTATGAATCAACGTTCCTAGAATGTTTGAATTTTAAATCAAAATTAAGTTGAAAGAACATTTTGAGGAACATCATACCTTTTAAAAAACGTTCCTCAAACGTCAAGGGAAACTGGACATTTTTTATGTAGCCCAGAACCAACACTGAATATTTGGAGAACGTTCTTGTAACAAAATTCAGTTAGCTGGGTAGATGTTGAATTGACATTGAATTTTGGTCACCTGATGTCACAACCAAAGTTTAACCAAATATCACCGTCTCATGGCATTGTGTGCCAGCTGGGTAGGGGCTGAGGTGGCTCTAAACTGGCATAATTTAGTCCAGCTTCTATGCGTCATTGCATCTTTACATTGAATGTTGAGCAGACACAGAGGACCTTTTAACCCTCTGGAGTCTAAGGGTATTTTTTGGGGCCTGGAGAAGTTTTTTCATGCCCTGACATTTGTGCTTTTTTCAGTTTCTTATAAATATCTAAATGGCTAAAGTCTAATCTCACTGTAATCGCACAAACTAGGCTATAATAATATGTGAGCAGCATGTATGTACATGATTGTGTTTTTTTGAGAAAAAAAATGTTATGCGTGGTTAGTGAAAAACTAAAATGTTAAATCACTTGAAAAAAAGGCAATAAAACACATATAGAAAATTGGTTCCCAGGAATTTTGAGAACTGGAGCTTGTAGCCTAGAATTTTTTTTTTCTAAATGATGTGAAAATCATCTTGTTTACTCACTTACAGAAAACAATATATTGATTTAAATTTTTCTAAGACACTTTTTGTTGGTAAAAGTCATATGCGAGTAGGCGTCAACTATCATGAATTCACACCTGAGAAGACAAAGTGAGCTGTGAGCTGCATAATGAGCCATTCAGTCAGCTGTGTCACTGAGAGGGATGAGTTACAAGAAAGAATGTGAGGACAAAATAAATCTATATAATTTTATGTTTGTAGTTTATTTAGAATATATTTAATTATCCCACAACATAATTTAATATTCACTTGTGAGTGCAGTTAAACAGTTTATTAGGAAAAATCAAAGCTGACTTTCAAACTGAATTTTTTGCATCATTACTCCAGTCACACAATCCTTCAGAAATCCTTTTAACAATCTTATTTTCTACAAAAAAACATTTATTGTTAGTATTATCATTATTATTATTATTATTATTATTATTATTATTATTATTAATGTTGAAAAGAGCTGAGAATATTTTTTTTTAGGTTTTTTAGGGGGGATAAATTGAAAGAACAGCAATGGATGTGATTGTTACATTTTTTTAAGTTTATTTTTTTGTTTATATTATTTACATCAAGCTTTTGAATGGTATAGTAGTGTATATTGTTATTGAAACTTCATAATATTTCACTTGATTATACATTTAGTCAGGAATTATAGTTTGGAAAAAGTCTTTGGAAAAAGTCTAACTAGTAAAAATGTTTACACGTTATGTGAAAACTAGTACAAGTATATAAATAAATAAAAAGAGACTTACTCATGTTTATGAACTCTGCTGAATAAAGCGCTTTCATTCTTTTTTTCTGAGGAAATCCAAATCTCAAATCCTCAGCCACATGACATCTTTTTGGGGTGATTTATGGTCTTATTCCTCTCATCGCGAAGCAAACAGTAAAATAATAAAAACTTGAAGAACAGTCTCGCTGCGTTGTCTTCTGTTGTGTGGGCGTATTCAAAGCCGCGCGCTTCAGTGAAACATTTGAATCTCAAAAGGCGCGCTCGGGCGCGCGGGGGCGTGGTCGCATTAGAAGATAATGAAGGGAGACGTGAAAAACGGACATCGCGGTTGTTTTCATATGGATTACTTTATCACAGAATATTTTGTTTTCAGCAGCACTTGTTTAGTTTAAAAGTAGACATGTCAGGCTTTCTATAGATATCTCTCTCATTTCTCTTCGTTGAGTATTCACTGAGTTACAGTTCATTTTAAATGACGCATTTGTATCTGAAGATCAGCGCAGACAAAGGCTGCAGACAGCACTCCTGTTTGTTATCTTTATTTTATAAGTGCACAAAGTTTTGTTGTTATTATGTCTGTATACAAAAAAAAGTAGACCCTTTACAGATTCGATTGATGTATTGCACTTATCTGTACGATCAAAATTGAAAGTGTAATTTAAGTTCTTTTTCGGGGTTATCAGGAGAAAATACCCCAAAACGCGTATACGCGTTAATCGACTCCAGAGGGGATTCGATTGATTTATTTTAATTTGTTGTAAATTAAGTTATTGTAAATGAGTTAAGATGTTGTAAATTAACAAATGATGCTGAATGAATTCACACATTTCAGGTGTCTTTTACATTTGAAAATGTTCAGAATTGGCATAAATGCATGTACACAGCAATTACAACTGTATACCTTAAAGGGATACTCCACCCCAAAATGAAAAATGTTTTGTCATTAATCACTTACTCCATCTGCCATCAGACGTGCAATCTGGGTTATATGAAGCCTGTCCTTGTGGCGCAGATATGGTGATAAGGAATTATTGAATAAAGTTGTTATTTTTTGTTTTCTTCGCTTACAGAAAGTGTCCCAGTCTCTTCATGTAACCCAGATTGCATGTCTGATGGCAGATGGATGATTCTGACCATGACTTTCAGACCCTTTTATGGACCTTGACACTGTTATTTACTTGGCAGTCTATGGGACAGTCCCAGGCCTCCCGGTTTTCATCCAAAATATCTTAAATTGTGTTCTGAAGATGAATGGAGCTTTTTTCAGGTTTGGAACGACATGGGAGTAAGTGAATAATGACTAAATTTTCATTTTGGGGTGGGTGTATCCCTTTAAGACTAGGTTCTGAGATGGTATTATTTAGTTTGGCTATTATGCTGCGTTATGTCTTTACACTGAATTTTGACCAGGCACAGAGCAGCATTAATTTGGCTGTAAAGACACTTTAAATCAACAAAATTAACACATTGGCCTTTTGAATAATTGAGTTGTGTGCCTGTTTCACACTGAAGTGTAGTTCAACTTTACCTAACTTTATTAGTGCCCAAGTACTAACTTTAAGAAATTAAATTTACAATAAAAAGAACAAAATTCAAAATTCTAATTTTTATAAACCAACATAAATGTTGATATGGCAATATACCAACCTCCTGAAGTACTAAAATATATATATATTTTTTACTTTTACAATATACTGAAAACCACCTTAAAACAGTTTGATAAGAGAATGACACGTGACGAATCAAAGCTCGTCACAAATATACTTCAAACAAACTATAAACACCATCACGGTAAAACATATGAAGAACTAAACTAAAATAATGCAATAATAATGTATTTAACAACATGAAATGTAACATAAAAACCTAATGTACAAAACTGATGACAAAAACTAAGGAAAAAAAGCAAATTCATTTGAAAAACGTAATGAGGATTCTAGGAATTTGTAAATTTGAGGATGACTTGTTCGGTTTCACTTCCACAAACTGCATATTTAACAGTTTTTGACTGTAAATTTACTGTGAAATGTTTCATAAATGTATATTTTAGTAAGTTAACCAATTAACATTATTACCATAGCTTTTACAGTGAAGAATGTGTCTGTGAGTTTCTCAGTCATTCAGATTTACACAGAATCCACATGGCAATGGATCAGGAAGTGTGTATGAGTTTTTTAAGAATCTCACGAGGATGTGTTGATCATTTGTAATGTTATTGTGCGGCTGGCCTCTTTTGAATGCTATGCGTGTGAATGTCTGAGGGCTCAGTGACACAGTACCGGCTCCGGCCAGAGGGCGGGTGGCATTACCTGCGATGGGAGGCCCGACGGTCATGGGGACAGACATCATGCCCAGGAGGAAGCCGATGGCCTGCGACACGTTCTGGGAGCCCACCAGCTCGAACGCGATGGGAGCCATGATGCAGATGAAGCAGCCGTCGAACAGACCCATGAGCAGACACACGGCAATGAGTCCACCGAACACATGACAACAGAGGAATCATCATGGACATAGCCGATCACCAGGAACGAGGACACCTGCAGAGACACACACAGAGAGTGAGTGTGTATGTGTGTGAGAGGTCGAGACAGGTCCAGACGGCTCTCAGATCAGTGTGTCACCTGCAGGAAGACTTTGTTGACTCCAGGGAACGTAGTCGGCCAATCCTCTCCGAAGAGCAGAAAGGACCACTCCAGACGTGATGCCAATACAGGTGAGCAGAATCTCTTTATTAGCATTCACACCGAAGCGCTACTCCACATGCGTCATCTGAGAGACACACAATGATCAGTGGGGAGGACAGCCTCAAAACTCCTGCATTAAAAACATCACTGAATTAAACATCATTCATGCGGCCATTAAGTTTCGTACTGACTTTTTTCCTCAGATGTCTGTATGTGTAAGCGCAGACGGACCACGAGACATCACTGATCTCAAAGAGAGACTGAACTCTCTCTCACACACACACACTCTCTCTCTCTCACACACTCAGTCACACACACAGACACACAATATACTCAGACCTATACCCTAAAATCTGAAAAGAAATGGTTTCTCTAACAACAGAAAAATATTCTGTTTTTTTTTTTAATGAATTTTTTAATGTCATTGTGGTAATTGCCTACACTTTATATTTACTGTCATAAAGAATAACCACTGTCGTCAGTACTGTCATTAGTATCATGGTAAATCATTTATGGTTACAGTTTCCAGAAAGAGTTTTGCTTGTGTCTGACGTGACACAGAGCACATGGTCTTTACAGATGCAGACTGGTTTTAGATATTTAGATATGAGACAATATTTTGAAGAATGTGAGTAACCAGATAGCTGTTGGTCCCCCCACTGACTTCCATATTATGGAGATAAAATACTAGGAAGTCAATGGGGCGCAAACAACTGTTCTTCAAAATATCTTCTTTTGTGTTTAACAGCCAAAGGAAACTCTGTAAGTACTTGTGGTAATATAAAACATTCATAGCCGTGATCGTGTTTATCAGATGGAGCGGAAGAAACTCTCAGGTCGTCAGAAGCATGTTCTGCCTGAAGAATCATACAGATATTGTTTATAAAAAAAACACCATTGGTGCATTTAGAAAGAAGACTCCCATGTTTCTCAAGCAATCGCTGCTGGTGTGTGTGTGTGTGTGTGTGTGTGTCTGTGTGTGAGAGTGTGAGTGCGTGTGTGTGTTGTGTGAGAGAGAGAGAGTGTGTGTGTGTGTGTGTGTGTGTGTGTGTGTGTGTGTGTGTGTGTGTGTGTGTGTGTAGGACACACAGGAACTCACCCGGAGTGAACAGGCAGGAAAAGGGGCCTGTTTTAGGGACTGTTCTGTTTACAGCACTCCAAGCAGACCACCTGGAACCCGCTTCCTGCACAGCACTTACGTGTGTGTGTGTGTGTGTGTGTGTGTGGTGTGTGTGTGTGTGTGTGTGTTGTGTGTGTGGTGTGTGTAAGAGCGACACATCACCCAGCCATTTGTCATGAATGCTCATTATTTATACTTACTGCCTGCCAGTGCGCGCACACACACACACACACACACACACACGCGCGCGCGCACACACACACACACACACATACATACACACACTCCTTCAGAGAGAAACACGTGAGCAGATCAGAACCGGAGGTCGATGCAATTAGTACAGAAGAGGACATGAACCATAAAAAACACAGGAGCAGATGTAGACGGGATCTGGGCATTCAGGTTCCTCCTCCCAAAACCTCCTCTGCCCACACCACACACACACACACACACACAGAGTTTCACTGTGTAAAAAAATGAAGAAGAAACATAATGCCTGGCAGGTCTGAACATCATCAGCAATGTCAACCTGGCTAACATCAGACGACGGTTTAAAAGAGAGTCTGTAAACCCAGTGGAATTGGTTGGTTTTTTACATTAATTGGTAATAAAATGTCATATGAATTTGTCATCAAAGTCACAAGTATAGACAAACACAATGTGCTTAAGCTAATGACACACACAATTATAATCTTTCATGTCTTTATTGAACACCTCCAATCAAACATTCACAGTGCTTTGGAAAAAGTAATGGAACTTTACCTTGTTGTTGTTAACCAGGACGATCCACAACTGATTTTTCTTTGTGTGTGAAGTTTCATGAGTCGGTCATGAGCCACTTGTTGTTAGGAAATATTATAATTGTTTGTGTGTAATTACTTACACACATTTAGTCTATACTTATGACTTTTAATGAACACTTTATAACCATTAAATGTAGGAAAATGTTTTTTTTTTCCAACCCATTTCAATGGCTTCACCCACCACATTAATTATAAATGTCTAATGTCCTTAAATACTGTGGTGTTTCGTCTTGAGCATTTAAAATATACAGATTGTGCTGCCATTAGTGTGTAAACCATATTGTTACATTTTAATACATTTTCATTCAGTTTTCACAAGCAATTTGGGATGCTTTCATTAGGAATAGACTGACTGCGTTTACAAGAGTCCATTAAAATTGACTCTATATCTTTACTTCGGGCAGTAAGTGTTGTGATGATGATTATATTAGCCATATGCTGAAAAAGTGGAGGCGTGACAGAGTTTTGAGCAAGTTTTGCGAGCTGCTTATACTTATGAACTCCTTGTGGCTGTTGTTGTTTTTTTTAAGCAATTTGTTATGGATCAAAAAACCTTCAATGGCTACTAAAGCTCAGTTATGAGAGTCTGTCTCACTGGAGGGACAGATTTGCAGTGTTTTTTTTGTGAATTGTGCTGATGATGATGGGTCATGAGTGACTGCAGGTGAACTACTAGGCCTTTAACTGCTGGATCAAGATCATAAAACCAATAAAGAATGGACTCTGATTTGCTAAAAGTGCTTGCATTTCTTGATGCTTCATCGCGCAAATGACTTCTGACCTCAGCAGCTTCAGCAACGACAACATCATGATGCTGTCAGAATCTCCTCTGTGTGTGAACAGATCACGAGGGGACCAGAGGTTGCCTTCAGAGACCAGTCAGCTACACCTTAAACTCTCTCACTGCACGCTATTCACCAACAAAAGAACACATTAACCCGTTCCAAACCAAATCACCTATAACAAGAATATATAACCACGTCTCAACCAAATGGCTTTAGAAAATAGAAGTGATGAAATGTGGTGAGCTGCAGGGATGAGGTGAAAACTACTGCAAATGATTATTGACAGAGGAGCTTGTCTCTGGTGGTCTGCCTACGAATGTTTAATGCCAAATTTTCTGAAAATGTTTCCAAGCAGGAGTAGGTTAAATTAAAAACAAACCAAAGGGCACCAGAAAACCGATCCCTGTGGGACACCAGTCTGTAAACCTAAGCCAGTTTTGATCGGCGTTATGACTTGCGAGATTGGGAGGAATAAAGGATTCAACAAGTCCTATAGATTGCAATCTACTCTAATAAGAATTTATGTGAAATATATTGAACGTTGCCGGTATATTTGAGACGATAATTAATATAGATACGAAGTCCTGAGTAGAAGTCGTCCAATAAGTCAAGGTGTAGGTCTCAGTACTAAGATGAAAAACCAAAAGTCAGACACCCAAATTAGGGTGTCTTGAAAAACATCCATTCAGTGATCCTTTTAAAATATATTATTTCCATAATGTGCTCTTTTTGTTTGAAGTTAGCTTAAGTGTGCTCTTTTTTACATAAGGGAACAGAAGCCACCAAAAGAACTTGTGGTTGAAAGATTCCAGCCACTGTTTTTGTTTTTCTGCTATCCTATAAAAAATGATCAGAAAAAGACGCGTGTCAGATTTTGAGCTTTAGTCAACCACACACAAGCACCTCAGACTGAGCTATCAGGCGCTTGCATGCTAACAGCCACGGCACTAGAGACTATGTCAACATAAAATACGTGTAAGAAAACACTTTCTGTTTGTTAAACCTGCTGTTGATCTGAAGTGAGTGGAGATAGCTGTGAGGACTTCAAAACAAACATCGCAACCCTGCGAGGCCAGGGTGTCCCCTAACCCTGTGGAACTTGCTTATGTTTTGATTGAACAGTGTCTAAGTGAGCTCTTCAGACCTTCTGGCCAGATGGACAAAGCCATACTGGGGATGTGTGTTTGTCCACCGCTAACCTCCTTGACCAGGAAAGAGCGGACAGGAAAAACAGCCAGAGGATTCCGGACAAGAGAGCCACGCTCCACAAGATAAACAACATCTTTCTCTTTCAGTGCTGCCCATCCGTCCCACCCTCTGGCGGGACAAACTTAACCTGAAGCAAAACATGTCTGGAGATACTACAATAACAGAGCCAAGTTTGCTGTGAGCACGGTCTGAGCTACGCCCAGTGTCCGCAGCATCAAATTGACTTTTATTTGGAAACCTCACAGCATAACATCCCCCATGCGGGAGTCGAGTACAGATGAAGAACCACACTGATACTCTGATGTGGCTCTCGGGGCATCTTAGCTAGGTTGGGATCATTCCAATCAATCTCAACCTGCATTAGACAAAACACGTAGATGTTTGTCTGTTCTCACACAAATCCACCATGCAACTGAAAATTACATTCATGTGAACTGCTGCTATGATGAGCTTTGAAGACGCTTGGCGCTCCAGTCCCTGTCAGTGCAATCTAAGTATTTACTCATAATATCTCTTCTGTGCTCTGCAGAAGAAAATAAAGGCTTAAATCTCGAAAAAAGTAAACCTCAACAAACAGTATGATCTTTGCGACTCGACGAATCCCTTTTGTGAAGATGTCAATAAAACAAACTGACTTTGACTTTCTAACTATCATAAGCTCGTCCAGACTGTAAATCAGAGCAAAAAGTTGTGGTTTGTTAGTGTATCTACCCTAAAGATATAGTTTCACAGATGGAAGTGCTTTTATAGATTGACTAATATTTAGCTGGAAGCTACAGTTTGAAGTTAAAAAACATCTTAATAATGGGATTTGTTTCAGCTTTTGTCTTCTGACAGACAATAACTATGAAACTGGAAGTGATGTGGATTACTTGTGGATTATTGTGATGTTTTTATCAGCTGTTTGGACTCTCATTCTGACGGCACCCATTCACTGCAGAGCATCCATTGCTGAGACACTGATACAATGCTACATTTCTTTACAAAACCTGATGAAGATACAAAATCATCTAAGCATCATGGATGGCCTGAGGGTGGAAAGTACACACATTATCAGCTAATTTACATTACTAATTATTCCCTTGAAGGCATACAGGTTTGGAAACAGCATGAGAGATGGCGGTGAGTGCTCACGCTTGAGTGAAACTATCTGTAATATTTTATGTGAAGGACATTCCTGAGGACGTTGTTAAGTCCAAATCAGAACAGAGGAAACTCAGCAACACTCACCAGATGAACGTAAGGCACGAAGTATACATACACCCCCCCCCCCCCCCACCCCCCCCCCCCCCCACAACACCCCCCACCCCCCCCCCCCCCCCCCCCCCCCCCCCCCCCCCCCCCCCCCCCCCCCCCCCCCCTCCCCTCCCCCCCCCCCCCCCACCCCCAGGGCTGCAGGGATCCAAGCGGCCCATATGCGGTATCCCACAGAGACCATCCAGATGTGGCACGTTTTAACACTCCCCTTGAGCGAGGGACAGCCGGGCCGCCCGACCTATGGCTGCTCGCTGACGGTTTGGGGCAGCAGGGGTCTGTAGGTGATAATCCCGCCAGCAGCGAGGATGAACATGAAGATGCTCAGCACACGCAGTGTGTGTAGGCGAGTCCCACGCTTCCCTTCAGCAGGCCGGTCAGCATGTACCGGGAGCCGTTGATGGTGAACACGCCGCTGCCCGCCGTCACGATGCCGTTCACCAGGCCAAGCTCTCCGCTTTGAAATAGTGACCCAGGATCACTTCAGACTTGGCTGATACGCAAGTGCTGCAGCCACAGGCTAAGACGATGCCGTAGGTGAAGTACAACGGCCCGAGAGACCTGCAGCAGAGAATGACGATCAGACCGCATTAGCTTCAAGGCACATTTTAAACCCCTCAATGCTACTATTACTGTAATGCTAGCAGTAATGCTACTATTAATGTAATTCAAAGCAAACCAGTGAAATTTCCCCAGTGAATAGTTTGTGCCTTACTAGTTTAATGTTCACTGTAGGATAAGTAATTACTAGGTTGATTCTCCTAAGGAGTGAATCCAGTGTAAAACTCTGTGATGCTTTCAAACCATTCATCTGTTTCTCTGACCAATGCCAGATGGAAAAATAGATTTTTTTTTTTTTTCAGTTAGTTCTGTACATGCTAGTGGCATAAAAATGAAATCATTGTTTTGTGTTCGGCTAAACTCTGTATGGTAGCTTGTTATTGCTCTCCAGTTCAGCAGCATATTGTAACATGTATTTAGTGCAGAGTATTTTACGTAATAAATATGTTGCTGATTGTTATCATACAGGCATATGCACTGTTAGGGGATAATATGATACAAACAAAGTGTGTTAAGTAATCAGCTTACTTTTTTAATATCTTTACTGACTTTAATTGTCCGAAGGCCTCAGAAACGTATGTCTTTACGCCGTCGCCCTTGACACAGACTAATATAGCAGGATAGCTCATGTGTGCGGGAGAAGAGAGAAGCGAAGAGAAGCGAAGAGAAGCGAAGAGAAGAGAAGAGAAGAGAAGGGCCAAGTACAGAAGCATAGTTGGGACCCAAGTGTCAGACCAAAGAGTACAATGTTGTATGTTTCAGTTTAATTGAGATTTAATTGAACTCGCAGATTATAAGGACTTGGTAGGATGAGAAGACATTTCGAGCCTGATGCACCCAATCATTCACATCATGCATCGATAAAAACATTTATTGTAGGATAGGTATAAAAACAGATGAGTTATGCAGCTGGAAAGCAATCAATCCATCCTGTTTCTAGTCCATGGATAAGCACTAGTAAGCCACACTCAGTAATGAAAGAGTTCCATCCAATTCAAATTACATGTAATAAAAGCGAAATTTAACTGCTTAGATAAATTAAAAAAAAAAAAAAAAAACTTTTAAACTTGAGGTGAATATAATGCACTAGTGACAAAGCGAACTGCCAGAAGTCCCCCAAAGCCAATGCTGCCCCTCCAAATGCTGTTAATCCGGCAGCCGAGCAGATCGGTGAACACCTGACGATCGGCGAAGCAGAGAAGAAGATCATGCCCAATGGAGCGAGAGCCACCCATGCGATATACACACAGAAAGGGTCATATTTATTAGCGCTGTCGTCAAGTCCAGCTTTTGTCGAGTCCAAGACAGGATAGTCGAGACGAGTCAAGACCGAGTCCAAATGAGAGAAAAAAAAAAAAATCACTTCTTGAAGGACACATAATGGAACTACTCGATAATGTAAGGGGTAGCGAGGAACAGCATATCTCTTATTCTAAGAAAAATTATTTTACATTATTATGGTGTAATGATAAAAAATCATAGGCAAAGCAACAACTCTGTAGGAATGGGGTCTCCAAACCAGGGATCCTGGAGGGCCCGTGTTCCTAAGAAAGCTTAGACTCCAAACTGGCCTTAACACCATCTGGATGTTTTGAAGCGGGTGGTAGTAAGAGCTTGATTTAGCCGGCTCGAAGTGTGTTTAATTAGGGTGGGTGCTAAACTCTGCAGGACCACTAGCCCTCGGGGGCCGAGCCTGGAGCTGTAAGATACAAAATAATTTTTATGTACCATTGTCATTTACATCTAATTTACTTTATAAGTGGTGCTGTTTGCTGAAATTATGCCTGTGGTCAAAAATTGGAAAATGGACTGACTGTGTTGGCAAAGCGCGACGCCATGCACGAAAGTTTGGGATATGACGAATAAAATGCGGTTGTAAAGCTAGAAGGGATATGTTTAGCGCTATTGGGCATGTGCACATAAATACAGCTAATTGTCACACTGTACAACATTAATTAGTATTTCATTATTATGTGAGGGTAAGTTTTAAGGCTATGTAGGTGTAGGCGTTAATAAAACCGCGATCTAACAGGTGAAAATTAAATTAGAAACTTTTATCAAAACTTTTCCGAATGCAGCAAGTGCCAACGCTGGTACATGTGACAAGAAAATCGGCAGAATCAGCTTCATACTTTCCTGTAACAAAATGGAAAGCTAAGCCAAGATAGATGGAAAAGCTGCTCTTAGCTGTAGAAGGATAGCCATTTTTTTAATGAATTTATTTTAGCAGAGCTACTGCCAAGGATTTTGAGTGCTGGAAATCCATTTATCCCTTTGCTGAAACTGCTGAGTCTTCATGGAGAGGAAGGTCATGGTTTGTTAGCAGTGGCAGACGCCACTGGAGCTGCAAGCATAGAATGCGAGGCTACAGAGTGTTTTGGAAAAAAGGAGAAAACGGGTACACTAGCGTTTTCCACATGGTTTTAGGTGGACAGGCAAATGGGTTTGTCTGAAGGAGAAAAAACGCATATTGCTGGACTCGGTCAAGGAACAACAGCAACATGAGTGCAAACACCAACGAGTCCGAGACAAGTCCGGGACGATAGAAAAATGTCTCAAGTCCGGACTCGAGTACTACAGCCCTATTCATTTATTGTGAAGCAGCCAGTCTGAGTAAATGACACTGCCTTGGAAATATTAAATGTATAATGTGTGTTAGAAACAAACAGCTCCTTATAAATCATGTTAGAGTACAAATTTACATTAAAAAACCAACAAACACAGGCCAGAATTGAGTCAAATGACAAGAGTGCACCAGTGTCATCAATCAACTAAACAAGAAAATTTTATTTGATAAAGCAATTGCGTTTAACAGATCATACAAAACGAGCGTTATTATTTCCAACATGAAATAGCTATATAGTGATGTATAGCCCTACTGTGATTTACTGTAAAATGATTCATACTGTGCTACTGTATTTCAGGCACAGTCCTCACAGGATACTGTGTCTGTTTATTCTTATCACAGAAGCACAGAGAGAAAGATGCTACACACAGACAACACAGACATAAACTTTATCTTACACACAGACTTCCATTATTTTCTGTGGCATGACATGCACCAGTTTTTGAAATGTTTTAGCATGCATTGGATGACAAGCGTCACTCAAACACTAATGTGCTTTACTCGTCAGCCTCTAACATCCATTACTGTCCTTCAAGCTGCAGTTTCACATGGGAAGTCAAAGCTTCATTGTACGGGGTTATGGCGACCCTCTCCCTACAAAACACACACCCCACACACAACACCCACCCCACAACACCCACACACACGTCCATCAACCCCCTAAAAAAAACCACATCTAGAAAAATCTGAGTTTATTTATTTCTTTATTTCCCAAAGCGGCCTAAATCTAGTTGTGTAGAAAAGCTTTTTTATGAAAAAAAATAAATTCTATTAAATTTTTTTAATAAGACAAGGCCCGCAATGTGGGCATCACGGTGAAAAAAAGAGTTTTTAAATTTTCTATTTAAATCAGAAAATCTTTGAGAAAATAAAAAGGGGAAAAAGAAAGAAAAAAAAGAAAAAAAGGAAAAGAAAGAAAAAAAAAAAAAAAAAGAAAAAAGGATACCTAGTGAAAGTGTTCAGTCTAATGATAAAATGATAAACCTAGAAACCTCAGGCTGCAGATTTCCACACCCTTCCCCTCTTTTGTCTCAATGATTTTAACTACGGTACTGAAAAATCAGGCAAAAAATGGACCTTTTTACACAGACACGCCCAAAGATCATTATGGTTACTCCACTGACCCCTCAGATCACTTCCCCCTCACTTTTAAACCTCAACAGGGGCCTGACACATCACTTACCCCCCACATTCATCTTTCAACAACCACGCTCCCCCCACCCCCCCCTTTCCAAGGTTTCATTTCGTTTCCCTCCCCGAACGTTAGCATTTTGATAAAACAGTGCTACTGAAAATTTGCTCCACTCTTACATTTGTTTAGACACTTTTTCCCCCTTGTTTTCCCCGGCCGCCCGTACCCCCCCCTTCAGCCCCTTGTTATCGATGTTTAACCGAAAATTGTTTTTAAACTTAGAGCTGCTGAAAGGGTATGGGAAAATCCCAAAATCCTATGCCTTAAGTGTATCGTCACTCCCCCTCCTTTCTGCAATGTCTCCAATGCAAAAAGACTCACATAAAAAAATTTAAAAATTTGTTAACTCTTGATGCTCTTTTAAAAATTTTCCCCCCTTTTTCCCCCCCTCCCACTCCTCGCAACTCTAAGCTGACACTTTTCCAACGTCCCCTTTTTAAAAATTTTAAAAAATCAGTCACAATTTTCCACACCAAACCATCAAGCACCCTTTTACCCAAAAACCTCATTCACATCCTCCTTCACTTTGAGGCAGAAGTCTCCAAACTCATCCTTTCTAAAACCTACTTTTCCGCTTTGGGGTCCATTCCATCTCATTCCTTTAAACCCTTTTCTCCTGCCGTTTTTAAACCCCGCACTCCCTCAACAATAACGATCCTTTTCCCCGGGGTTTTTCCCTCGCATTTGACAGGCTCTAAAACCCCCCTACTACAAAACCTTTCCCCTTTTTCCCCTTCAGGGCAAAAACACTTTAATCTGTCTCTGCCCTTTTTCCCACAGACAACCTCCCGACATTTCCTGTCCCATTTCAGAAGGGACATCAAAACCCAGACTGCATTGGTCCCCTTTTTGTTAAGCCCAAACTGACAAAGCAATTCCAAATCTTCATTTTGTCCTCGCTTTTTTACCGGTTAACCACCAATCCCCCTTCCCCTACGGCAAAAGGGGCCCGGGCCCCCCCAGTGGTTTTTTCTTCTATCAATAGGGCCTTAAAGGGCTTTGGAGGGTGAGGTGTCCAAGTCCAACATCTAATACTGGGGTGCCCCAGGGGTCAGTTTTTTGGCCATTCCTTCTCTGTCTACATGGCACATTTGGTTTTGTATTCAGAAAATGGCTTTTCATCCATTGCTATGCTGATACCCAACTCTACCCTCTCCATCCTGAGATCCCCCTACTGCTGCTTCCCTTTTCTAAAAAACTTTTTTGCGGGGGGAAGGACCCCCTTCAAAAATCAACCCCTTTCCAAGACAGAACTGCTTGTTTTTTCTAAAAACCCTCCTTTACACAATTTCACCCTCCAGATGGCAATCAACCTAACTCCTTTCAAAATAGCCAGAAACCTTGGAGTTTGATTAATAGCTGACTCCTCAGACCACGTTGCTAAAACTGTCCAGTCCTGCAGTTTTGCTTTATCAACATTAAGAAGATCGGCCTTTCTTTCGGAACATGCTGCACCACTCCTTGTTCAAGCTCTTGTTCTGTCCAGGCGGGGACTTTGCAGCGCTCCCCTTGGCAGGTCTTCCAGCCAGTTCTATCAAACCTTTACATAATCCAGAACCGGCAGCAAGATTAATTTTAATGAGCTGAAAAGAATGCACGTCACACCTCTGTTTATCAATTTGCACTGGCTACCAAATAGCTGCTCGCATAAAATTCAAGGCATTGGGATGTTTGCCTCCAAAACCACCACTGGCTCTGACCCTTTTACCTAAATTCATTACTTCAGGCTTATTCGCCCTCTAGAAGCTTGCGTTCTGTAAGTGAACGTCGCTTGATTTTTTCATCCCAAAGAAGCACAAAGTCACTTTTACTGACTTTCAAATTAAATTTTCCCCTCCTGGTGGAATGACCTGCCCAACTCAATCCGAGCAGCTGAGGCCTTAGCCATCTTCAGAATCGGCTTAAAACACATTTTTTCCTCTTTATTTGACATTCAAACCCTCTAACACTCTCTATTCTAATTCTATTTTTAAAAAAAACTTGTCCCTTTTGACTTATCGGCTTGTTTTCTTTAACACTACTTTTCTAATCTTTTGTTTTATACTTTCTTTTTTTTATAAAATTTTAAAAACCTTGCTACGTGTACTGCGTTAAGCTAACTGAGTCTTGTTATAGCACTTGTGTATCTTGCTCTTTTGTTGATTTGTTGCTTTCATTGTCCTCATTTTTAAGTTGCTTTGGATAAAAGCGTCTGCTGAATGATTTAAATTTTAATGAAAAATTCGTCACACACTCCAGGAACATCTGAATGCTGTAAACACACTGTTAGCACAGCAAACAAAACACACTCATGTGCGTCCGCCCGAACAAACACACCGGACTGACGCAGATAGACCAAACCACACTCACAATCTGACTGACAAGAGGCCACGCATTACACGGGAAATTTTCACACAATAAGTTTCAGGTCAATGCAGCTTCAGAAACAAAAAACAACAGCAATTCATAAAATATGAAAGTAATTCCATTTCGGCTATAAAATATAATAGTTCAGTTTAGTTCAGTTCAATTCAGTTCAAGTGCTGTTTTCATCCGATGAAAATCAAACCCCATCTGAAGTCCAGACTGTACTGCTGCATAAACTGCTGATTTTAAAGGAATATTCCAGCAGAAGCTCAAATAAAGCTCAAGACTTCGGGTTAAGAAAACCAGTCTCACCTTCAACCAAATTCAATTACTTGATGTTTAATAAAAATGATGTGAATGACATTTTGAATTGCAAGAACTGAAATGCAATGAATACAATTAATTATTGCTCAAAAATGAGTAGTAATTTGCAGAATGTATGGCAACAGATCAGGAGTGACTCCTGTTCACACTGGATCTAATTGTTAATAATATTTTAAAAAATTAATGGTTTTAGTTTTATTTTACTGAAATAACCCTGAAAAAACTGAGCAAACTAAAAATCTTTGAGGTTTTAATTTTTATTCTAAACGTCTGTCGTCCTTTCACATTTGTGGCCAAAACTTAACACAGCACCTATAGTGACTGATTGAAGTGAGACACGAGACCACTTCCTCTGTTTTCATCTGGGTTCTCGTCCGTATCCTTAAATTACCGAGAGTGAACGCAACCGTATCCTCAGATGGTTCTGTTGTGCTGTGTTTTTACTCGGACCATGGAAACCCAAACACGGAAACAGAGAAAAAGCGTCACTGTCTCTCACACAGAGTTATGTCCCCCATGTTCCTGAAAACCAGCTTCCTGAAAGCTGCACACAAGCCTCATGCCTCCAAACACTTGACTGTGTGGACGTGGAAGAGAGACTGAGATCCATTCCATTTCCTGTTTCTGTCTTCTGTGAACCGATCCATCAGCGAAGCCGACCACACCCAGAGTCCAACGGTGGCTTCAGCGAACTCGAGCGCTTCACACACAGCGTCTCCTGTAACCAGAGCGGCCTGTAAACCCAACAGCGGTGATTTCTGACAGGGAAGTGATGTGCGCCTGAGCACACAGCCTCTCACTACAACCACAGGAACCTGCGCCAGTGTGACCGCTCAGGATTCACAAACACTGATATTAATGACCATAAAAAGCTGAAGATGATCAAGGCTCATTATTTGAGATTGTGGATGTTATCATCAAGTCAGAGGTGTGTTGATCTGTATTTATGCTGACAGACATGTAGGCTTTACAGGATAAGGTTCTTCACTGCTCAAAGAAATCTGCCTTATTCTTTCTCATGTTTTCCACTACATTCATTTTTTCTTGATTCAGTTTAAATTAAGCAATAATAATCAAAAAGCATGCCTAATCAATTTAAATCATATTTGGTTCATAAAAAAATACAATAATCTATTAAAATCTTCAGTCATACTGCCCTATGATCGAAACCGTTAGTGAGCTTTTCATAAATATAGATGTGTGTTTGGATACACACTATAAATCACTGGCACAAAAAAAATATCACCCAGACGCACGTCTCTGGCCATTGTGGCACGTCTCGCGTGATATTTTCAGCATCCCAGCACAATGTTTTTAAGAGGGGTTTTGCTAAAGTTAAAAATAGCCCAAACTTTTACAGAGCCTTTGAAGAAAAAACCGGACCTCACAGGATGTTTTCGACTTCGATCGCAGCGTGGGTCGACAATATGAGACCGTGATTCCGGTGAATCAATATCGACATAAAAACTGGTGTGAATGTATATAGGTTTTATGGGGCCTTACAGACGGTTGTTTAAAAATGTCACATATAGAAAATTCTACATGTTTTCTTTATATTTAACAAAATTACAGACCGGATGGAAGAACACTTCATTTTCCCAGAATTTCCCCCGAATAACTTACTGAATTCTCAAATCATACGGATTTGGGCTCTGAAAGTAAAAATCCATTCATGTGTTCATAAAGAAACTGATTTAATGGTAATTATAAGACAGACCCACTGTGAGCTCGGAGGATTTTAACCATGATGTGTGCTTTGAAAAATCTGTTTGCATTATATTAACTTGTTTTGAATTAATCATGATTAGAATTCCTGGTGAAAAACTACATTCCCCCACGTTTCTGGAGAAAATCTCCCCAATCACAGAATTCCAAAAGACACTTAAGCCCCGCCCACTCCCAATAACCTCTCAAACTTCTTAAATTTTGTATGCTTTTACTGCAACACATGTAAAAGATAAATTTTTTGGGTTGATATACACACATCATCATTCACACGTAGCATCCGCAGTGTCATGGGTTTGCATTTTTTCCCCTTTAGCGGGTTAAGTCTAAGTCTTGCACTTTTGTCTGGTTTTTCCAATACTTTCTGTGCTTCAAATCAAAGTTCATGAAGTTGTGATTCTCCTTTGTAGCTGGCTGCTTTTATTTATTATAATAATGCTTTAACAAGTCCTGTGATACATACTTTTGTGGGGCTCTGCCCCAGCATATTCCACTCCTGTAATTCCAGTTAAACTTCCTACATCCTTTCTTTTTGATCAGGTCACATGACTGGGGGGTGGGTTTTTTTTCTGTAGTTTTCAGCACAGAAACATGGCCATAGGCTTAATTGTTTTTTACTGTACAAACTTTTATTTTTTATCGCTCTACACAAAACCTACCCCTAAACCTATCCTCGCGAAATCTTTCTGCCTTTTTAGATTTTAAAAAACTTCATTCTGTATGATATAAGCTTGTTTCCCCATGGGGACCTAAATCAAGTCAAGTTGAGCTTTATTGTCATTCTGCTACATGTTTGGTATTTCAGTGGAACGAAATGTCGTGTCTCACAGGACCACGGTGTTACAAAAAATAAAAATAAAATAAAACCCCAACACTAGCACTGTAAAAAATGATGTCTGCTCTCACTAAATATGGCTCATCAAAATAAACAGATTTACTTTAAGAAGTTTTGCACTTACTTAATTTAAAGCTACAAATGTTACATAACATACGGGGTTTCTGGTTTACTTTAATTAATAAGAAACATAAGTAATTTTGGACCCAAGGGGATACCACGTGACGAACTGGATTAATTTTGAAATGCTCAAATTTGTTTTAGCCATCTTAGAAAACCAGGTCTCAGAAGAGGAGCCATCTTAGAAAACCAGGTCTCAGAAGAGGAATGACCACGGGTTCTTTATCAATTCCTGAATATTTCTGATTTTTTTATTTACATCCTTGTTGATCCTGGAACAACATTCCAACCAACCAAAAAGAATGAATATAACTTTCAGGAAATTCTTTTTTAGTTTTAGGATTTAAAAACAGGATTAGGTGCTTTTACACCCTTGTTAATCAGCTATAATTTCCCACTGATTTTAGGAATAAATTATGGGTAGGGTTAGGTTTAGGGGTAGCAACTGGGTAAGTCTACATTTTGGACAGTATGTTGATCCAGGAACATCTTACTTGACAAAATCATGGTGCCCAACATGTGCGTTGCACTCCGGAGTCTTTTGTGAGACCAAAATACCATTGTACAGTTACTTTTATGAATGAAATTAAATAATGGTGAGTGGCACACTATTGGTCTGTGCAAAAAAAGGTGGTCCCAGTAGTTAATTTCGCCTTCTGACACACCCAAACACAGGTGAGATATTAGATCATGAACAAAAAAAATAAATTCTTACAGTCTCCCCCTTTATCGTAATCATGCTACAGTAACATTGTACGAGCGGCATTCTAGTGCATCCTTACAAATAAGTAGCATTGTAGCGGATCGGGCTTATATCGGTAGACAAGCGTTTTTATAGCCATTCCATTTTACCCTTCAAATGATTTTACTGCGTGCTGTCCTGACAGTGCACACGGGACAATTTAAAGGCTTAAACGTGGCTTAATGTACATAAACAACGACCAGGAAACCCAACTTTTTGTCAAACCTTATGAACAAACATAATTACTGTCAAAAGAACGAGCCCTTACTCCACAGATAAAGGAAAATAATCACGTAAATGTTTCTCCCCCATAGAAGTCCATTATAAGGAAATACTTATGATAAACACTTGCTGCTTCAAAAGAACGAGCTCTAATTCAGCGCATAAAGTATAACGCTTAACGTGATATATTCCATTATAAGCTGAATAAGAAGACTCGTTTTTGACACCAGAAAAGTGTTATTTTAAATAAAAAATTTGAAAGATGGTTTGGTTTTCCCTGGTCGTTGTTAAGGTATGTTAAACCACATTAAAGGGGTCATATGAAGAACATTATTTTGTGTATTTTGGGGTAATGCAATGTGTTTTTGTGGTTAAGGTTCAAAAAAACAATTATTTTTTCCCCATAATGTACATTTGTTGCTCCTCTATGCCCGTGTCTGAAACGCATCAATTTTACAAAGCTCATCACTCTGAAAAAGGGCGTTTTGCTCTGATTGGCCAGCTATCCAGTGCGTTGGGATTGGTTGAATGCCTCAAGCGTGTAATAGTCCAGCTGCTCTGCTCGTGCACATCCCTCATCTGTTCTCTCTTAGCAGCTGATGTTAACAGCAGAATCACTAAACGAGAAAAACACAATTTTCGTGTCTCACAGTAGTGGTCAGTGTTTCTGCTTTAGTTGGGGATCTGACCCTTGACTTTTAACATTAAATTTGTTTTGGGTGATATAACTGAGTTATAAAAGACAGGTAAGCCGAGAGTAAAAATCATCAGGTTGTGATGATTATGTTTATGTAATCATTATTTGACCTGAATCATTGAATTCATTCAGAGTCTTTTCTCTGAGTTACATTTCATGATTGGGATACTGTAACACGGGCTACCCTGAGTGAAAAGGAAGTCTGTATCTGCTGCTTACTTCACATTTGTGAGGTCCCTTACAGAGCTGTTCTTTGATTTCTATTTTCAAGATTTGTTATTTTGGGCTGGGCAGACATCAAGGAATCAGTGTATGTAGATCTCAACAGGTGGAATAAACAGCATGTTCAGATAAACAGATCAACTCTGAACATCCCTGCAAAAAACTAAATCACTAAAAACTCACATAAAACCATAAAAATGATGGGTTTTTTTATTGGCTATAACTGTCTTTTTTGATGGTCCCCGCCATTGTTGTGATGCTCACGCTGATTCTTGATGTCTGTGTGTAAAATAAAAACTTATTTTTTACGGGAGCTGTAACTTTTAAAAAATCTGTCTGATTAGGCCAAAATGCAAGTCTTGTATTTTCATTTTAACTTTTGTAATAAATAAAGACAATCCAACTCAAGTATTCAGGACCCAAAAACAACCAACCCAAAAACCCTGATCACGTTTCCTCTGGTTATCTGTCTGTTATAACTCAGTTATCACAGCCCCACCAAAACCCAAGTTAACCCCTTAGGGTCAAGATCCCAACCCAAAGCAAACACGGGCCACTATAAAGGGTGAAAAACAAAATTGTGATTTTATTCTTTGGTGATTCTGCTTGTTAACATCAGGTGTCTTCAATTAAAGTCAATCACACTCAAACAAAAAACCATTATCTCATTAAATTAACACTGCTTCAGTGTTTCTTTTAACACTACTTCAGTGTTCATATGAGTCCACACTCAGAGTGTTTAAAATTTAAAAACTGGGATTTTGCTGTGTGGAGACGCGACCATTTCAAACTATTCATTCTGTTTTGGGGAACTGGTTTGAAACCGGGCCAGTCCATCCAGTTAAATAGACATTGGGGCATTGGAGTGGACATTTTAGGTTTGGGGGTACAGCTGTGTTTTTCAAACCGGGGTACAGACGCAGAAGAGGGAAACGCGCCGGACCTGGTGAACTCCGTGCGCGTGGCTTTGGACTGCGCTTCCAAGCATTCATCTCACAAATGTCCGTTCCCTTCCCAACAAACGGATGAACTTTTCTCCTCAACTGCACCAATAAGGACTTGTCAAACCCCTGCTGCATGTGCTTCCCCTAAAAACCTGGGGTGAGTGAAGCCTTTCCGGACAATGCCTTTCATCTGCCGGGTTATTTGCGATCGCATCGCAGAGTTAACGGGGGGGAAAACTAGAATTGGTGGATTGTGTTCTACATCGACGAAATTGGGGTTCCGATGTAACAATGCTGAAAAAAAGGTATGCTGTCCTAACTTAGAAGCACCCCCTTCATTCGTGAGCGAGCATGATGCAACAGCTGGGTGAACAAATAACTGAAAAGAAGCAAAGGTGAAAGATAGGAGGTGAATTGTTGGTGGTTCTAAGAATTTAATGTGAAGGATTGTGAACGATCAAAGATGCAGTCTTAGAGAATCTAAGAATCTAATGCTTACAGAACTATTTAAATTAACAGTGAAAAACCGTATATCATTAACTGATACAATGTTAATATGCAATCCTTTGAGTTAACTCATTTTATTTGCAGAAACTGACTTCACTTAAACTGGCCAATTGGCATTTTTTATAAAGTAATATTTACAATGTTTAAGTAATGCAAGCATATTGGTGTTGGGAACTATTTTGCTTAAGTTCATGAAGAAAAGCATACTGATTTACAAAAAGCCATTAATAGCATCTATTCAACTCAAATTTCTTGTATCTAACAGCATTGTGTATTTATGTGATTTTGGTTATCAAAGAAATTCACACTGCATCCATTATCACAGTCACTGCCTTTAAATAAAGCAACATGCAGCAAAACATTAGAGAGTCACTGTTCGTCCTTTACTTAAACACAGGATCTACTCTCCAGCCCAATGGTGACCCAAAACACAACAGAAGTTGACTGTTAGGTTTTACAGTATTTTGCTGTTTTTTTCTTGTAATACGGTGAAATACCGGCAGCTGTGGTTGCCAGTAATCTACTGTTTTTTTTACAGTTTGCATTCGTAAATTAAATTAACAGTATTTCTGTTAAAAATACATTTCACAGTGTTGTTTTTTTTTTCTTCATCTCACATATTTAACCCCTTTAATTCCACAGCAAAATCCTCAGGTTTAAAGAGCATGTATATGTGTCCACACTAAAGAGTGTTGAAGTGACATTGAAGCAGTGACGAAGTCAATGAGACAATTAAGTGACTAATTAAATAAGGATTGAGCATTAGCGATGAACACCTGTTAACAAGCAGAATCACTGAAGGAAAGAGAAACAAGAGCAAAGAATCAAAACTTACAGCCAAAGCAAGATGAAATCAACTGAAAATAAAACACATTAAATTTATCAAGATCTCAAAAGTGGAGGATTAAACAACTCCACAACCAGCATCACTTATTACTAACCAGTTTGACTTTATTTCTGTGACAAAAGCTCTTATTGAGATTTTAGGTGATTTACTTTCATTTGAAGCCACCATAATGGCGACTGGTGTTTGCTTTAGTTGGGTTCTTGGACCTTGACTTTTAAAAAAATAGTTTTGCTTTGATTGTTTTGGTTGGCTGTGTTTATTTAACACTGTTTTTATAGCAAACAAAGCCTAAAGTATCAATGATCAGATAAAATTGGTGTTTGTGATATCAAGACCATCACGAGCTAATCAAATACACTGAGCTCACTTAATGTTTAATCTCTCATTAAGTGTGTGAGATATTACCAATACTCCTGAATTATACCAATCATTCTACTGCAATCATTCTGAGACATTCCTAAGCACAATATTCACCAATAAAAGTTTTGAACTATGGAAGGACTTAAACACACACAGACATCAACATTCAGCCTATGAATCTCAACATTGGTGACAATCAAAATAAAATTTCATTGTGCAATTCATGCTGGGTGCCAGTAAAAAAACTCCCAGCATGCATTGCACAATGAAATTTATTTTCATTGTCACCCATGTTGAGATTCTAGGCTGAACGTTGATGTCTGTGTGTGTTTAAGTCCTTCCATAGTACACCATAGTTCAGAACTTTTACTTTAAACATTGCAGCATGATTTTTATTTGTATTAATAGTCACCATTGTGGTAGTCTAAAGGTTTTGTGCATAAAATGTTTTTAAATACCTTCACCACAGTATGTCAACTTGTCTTTTAGATTCATACCAGTACCATAAACAACACAAGATTAATTGACCCATATAGCTATTAAGACCACATCATAACAATTTTTCCTAGCTTTTCATGTTATAGCAAGTGTTTCTTACAAACACAACTATAACAGCAGAGAAAAACTAACATTGCAGAGTCAAGGGTTAAGAGCCCAACTAACACAACCACTGATCGCCAAAATGGTGAGGTCAAACAAAACATTTTCAATACAATATAAACCTCTATTAATTCTAAGAGTTTTTTTGTAGATGTGTTTTTGTAGATAGATGACAGAAATAAAGTCAAACAAAGAATTACTTGATGTTTGTGGAGTTGTTTAATCCTCCTCTGCTGTTATATTTGTATTAATTTCATCTAAGGCTGTGGCTGAAGTCAGTTGTAGTTTCATTTCTTGCTCTTTCCTTCAGCGATTGTGCTTGTTAACAGCAGCTGTTGATCAGTGTCTGAATTCACTAGTTTGTGTTCATTCTCTCTGTCAGTAAACTCATGTATTAGTAAACTCATGTAGGGACTAGTGAATGAGGGTGTAGGGTGTGATTTCAGACACAGTCTCTGTGTGTTGAATCTGAGGCTACTTTCTCGAAATGAAAGGTTAGATCTATTACAGTTATTCACCGAATATTGTAAGGAAACTTACCGTTAACCATTTAACAGGTTTTTACTGTGGCATTTTTACAGTCTTTTACCGTTAAAATCACGATCATTTTTTACAGTGTACCCTGGTTATTTTTTGATTATTGTTGGGGATTTTAACAAATCAAATCTCTCCCGTGAACTGCAAAATACAAGCAGCACATTACGTGTCCCACCAGAGACAGTAATATATTGGATCACTCTCCAGTTTGCCTACAGAGCAAACAGGTCTGTGGATGATGCAGTCAACATGGGATTGCATTACATCCTGCAACACCTCGACAGACCTGGGAATTACGCAAGGATCCTATTTGTGGACTTCAGTTCGGCCTTTAATACCATTATGCCTGACCTTCTCTCTGACGAACTCACACAGCTCTTCGTGCCCACCTCCGTCTGTCAGTGGATCACCAGCTTCCTGACAGACAGGCAGCAGCTAGTGAGAATGGGCAAACTCACATCCAGGACTATCACCATCAGCACTGGCGCCCCCCAGGGATGTGTTCTCTCCCCCCTGCTCTTCTCTCTCTACACAAATGACTGCACTTCAAAGGACTCCTCTGTCAAACTTCTGAAGTTCGCAGACGAGTCTGCTTACAGACAGGAAGTTGAGCAGCTGGCTGTCTGGTGCAGTCTTAACAACCTGGAGCTGAACACGCTCAAAACAGTGGAGATGATTGTGGACTTCAGGAGAAACCCCCTGCTCTCCCCCCACTCACCATCATAGACAGCAGTGTGGCTGCAGTGGAGTCATTCAGGTTCCTGGGCACCACTATCTCTCAGGACCTGAAGTGGGACATTCACATTGACTCCATTGTGAAAAAGGCCCAACAAAGGTTGTATTTCCTTCGCCAGCTGAGGAAATTCAACCTACCACAGGAGCTGCTGAAACAGTTCTACTCAGCCATCATTGAGTCTGTCCTGTGTACTTCAATAACTGTCTGGTTTGGTTCAGCTACAAAATCAGACATCAAGAGACTACAGTGAACAGTAAGGACTGCTGGAAAAGATCATCGGTTGCCCCTCTGCCCAGCCTACAGATTTTTACATCTAAAGGGTGGGGAAAAGGGCTAAAAAAAATCCCCTTGGACCCTACACCCACCCTTCCCCTTTTCAAAACGTTGCCTTCGGGTGGCGCACGGCATGCCCCACCAAACGCCGGGCACAAAAACAGTTTTTTTTCCCTAGGTTTATTCAACCTGAACTTAAATTTTAAAAATTTTATAAACCTCCATCAAAATAAAAAGTTTCTGACAATTTTTTTAAAACTGCACATTTGAAAATAAATATCTACCCCAAAAAACAACTTACTTTACTAAAAATTACTTTTTTTTCCCTTCTTTTATTTTGTAAAAATATATACATTATTTTGTTTTGTTTTTTTTTTTTTATTAGGTTATTACCCTTTTTGTGTTTTCCTATGTATGTTGGCACTTGTTTTTTCTTTACACGGGAAAATCTCCTGCGTCAAGAAAACCTTGTGTGTGTAAACATATTTGGGAAAATAAAGCTTTTCTGATTTGATTCTCTGATTATAAGGGACTTTAGGGGGAAAAAACGTTTATGGATATATTCATTTATCTGTAGAGTAGGGGCTCTTTCTTTTAAAGAAATTAGTTTTTGTAAAAGTAAGTTTTTGAAAAAATTTTGGGGGTTTCCCAGTCATTTTTTTACCTACATAAGCCCTTTAAGGTTTTTCACGTTAAGCTTTTTTGAATGTCCCCGCCACGAGTCCACAGCAAATGCAATAAGTCTTTTGTGGCTAACCCCTTTTAAAAACGTCGAATCCCAACAAGGACAGGTTTAAAAAAACCCTTTTAACAAATTTCATACACAAACACTTTTGATTTTTATAAAAAAAAACAGCTATTTATTTTAGCTTTAAAACCTTAGAGTTCCGTCATTAGGGTTCTTTTATTTTTTTTAAATTAACAGACTTTCTTTTTTTGTTTGTACTCAGATCAGGTTTTGTGTGTTTGTTTAAAAAACTTTTAATAAGGGGAATTGCAAATTTGAAAAACAATGAAAACTTAAAATGAAAGTTTTTTTGTTTGTTTGTTTGTTTTTTGAATTTTTAGATAATGACTGCTTGGTGTCCCCACCGGAGCACCCAATTTTTTAAAGTTGAGCTGACTCCCTTCCCAAAAAAATGTATCTTAAAGTTATTTTATTAAGTTACTTAAGTTAGTCAGTTATTAGCTTTTTTAAGTATAAGTCAAATATCTTAAATGTATTTTAAGTATATTTTGAAGTACATAAAAAGTAAAAAAAAAGCATCTTTTTTTTTATTTAAAAAAGTTTCTAAAACACCTTTAAAAAACTTCTTTTCGTAAGGGATATTTGTGTCTTTTTGCTTTTTTTCCCCTTTTAAGCAAAAAAACAAAAAAGCCAATATGATTTTATTGTTTTGTGTTACAGGACACTGAATGGGAAATAGCCCAAGAAGACCCTACAAGGGGGGCTCTCCAGATGCCAGTTCTTTCTTGAAAGGTGTTGAGGTTCTGTCAGGATTGTCCAGTGTTGCAATGCATGTGTTGTGTCCCCTTCTTGGCCTGAGTATTCGTAAAACTGAGTTACCCAAAGCCACTAAAGGTATACATTTGATTATTTATTTTTTTCCAGAAAATCTGCTTGACCTGACTTGCAAACCTTCTAATCCCTAATTTACACTGCAACGTCTGCAGCGCGGCTGGAGCTGATCACGGGCCACTAGTCCATGCTTGTGTTACACCAGCGTGCCACGACAACTTTTCAGAAGCGGCTTTCTGTGCCTTCACTAAAGACAGGTGCCTAGCCTATTTTTGACAGATGGCCACATCCAAGCCACACAGAAAATACAAAATAAAAGTCTGTTATTTTCAAAATAACACCCTGTGCGGGACTCCTGATTGTATTTCATATCACTACCCTTTGCTAGGAGACCAGAAATGGATGACGAGAGTTTCATCCTCGAAGTTGAAAATGACACATTGTTATATGACACCGGAAATTCCTTTTTTTACAAGGAAAATTCCAAAAAGGAAAAGGCGTGGAATTTAACGCAGGAGTGTAAGAGTGGAATAAACAGAATTAAACAAGACAAAACAAACATTTAAAAACCATATCAGAACACACACACAAAAAAAAACGGGGCGGCTAATCACGTGGTCTGTTAATCCTGTCGCATCGCTTTCTTTCTGAAATGCTCCTGGGGTGAGTTGGCCCCACGTGGGGGTGGAACAAAACCTTGTCTGAGCCGTAACACTCCGCAAAAGTGTGCAGAAAAAATAAGGTGTAACTTTGAATAAAAAGATGTTGAATAATTTTTATAAAATTTGTTAAGTGTCTTGTTAATATTTGCAAATGCATTTTAATGCCCACAGAACATTTCACAAATCACACATGCAAGTCAACAAGCATACAACACCACACATTTCTCAGCAAATTCACTGCACTCAAAACACACAAGCATACAAAACCACAAACATTGTGTAAACATCATACTCAACTCTATACCACACACACAAACATAAAACCCACAAATATCAATAAAAGAATGTTGATGCTTACTGTTATTTGTTGCAGATTGTTTACGGTGTTCTGTAATCTGTATTTTAGTCATTTTAAATCAGAATCCTGTGTAATGGTAGAACACATCGGGGTACCTTAACAACACACACAAACACACACACAGTTTGATGGGGACTTCCCATAGGCATAATGGTTTTTATACTGTACAAATTGTATATTCTGTCCCCTAAACCTACATGTCCAGAAAACTTCAGCATTTTACATATATTAATTACATAATTTACATATTAATTTCAGTATGATTTATGATTTATAAACGTTTTCCTCATGGGGACCAAAAACAAAAATGTCCTCATTTGGTCCCCCCATGATGTAGGAAATACCAGGGGTACACACACACACACACACCAAAACACACAAAACACAACCCTTTTCACTATTTCAAACATACTAACATTTAACTACATTTTAGAACGAGTCAGACATGTTTTACATTTTTAAGAGATATTTAAGTTGCATTTGAAAAAAAAAAAAAAAAGAAAAAAAAAGTCATTTAATATTCAACAGTTGTCTTTTGTGTCTTCCACTCATTGGGAATGTATAACTAATTTTAAGTAATTGAGTAGTACCTAGGTATTTTAAAATACAAAAACTTAAAATTATCAATCTAAATGAGCTTAAAAAAGTATAATGGGGTGAACAAGACTTTATTGTAGCATAACTTGCATTTATCAGTATAAACCACTTAAAATATTGTTACACCAGCTAATAAATTTGAGCAAAACCGTTCACTGGGATACATGCCATGCAAAATTTACTTAAGAAGAGGGATGCAAAAATGATGCACTATGTTTTTAAGTAAATCTAGCATTTTTTTTCAGTATACACTAATAACAATTTTAACCCTATACATAACTAACTTACTGAAGCAGTAATCTAACTATACAAAACTATAAATAGTTGATTATACATACACTAACCTTTAAAAAAGATTATACAAGTACTTTACATAATAACTACAGATATTGCGCAAAAAAGGCATTAAAGTTAAGAAGCAAATAGTGCAATATGATTCTGGTGCATTTACAAGTAAACATTTGTTAAGTCCTTATCAAGTTCTTGTAACATGGAGTGTTTATAAGAAAGTGTCTGGTGCGTATAGAGAGGAAAGAGTGAGATTCCACAGGTGGTTTGTCCAGCCCACTCACCTTTGTGTTGCGCAATGTTTTTGAGGTTTTCAAACAGTTTACATGTGGTGTGGTGGGGATGGGGGTGAGGGATCTTGGTTTCAGGAGGGAGGGCTGTGGATGAGGTTTCTGGGGGGGGGGTGATTAATTGGGGGTCTCACAGCCGGGGGGGAAAAAACTGTTGACCAGTCTTTCAGGGGGGCCTGATGTTGGGTACGGTTTCCTGATGGCAAGAGTGGAAGAGGGTGTGGGGGGGGTGGGGGGGTCCTTTAAGC